>NW_026562274.1:15000-17500 GCF_027943255.1 Anastrepha obliqua
ATAAAAAAATACTCTAAGCGGTGGATCACTTGGCTCATGGGTCGATGAAGAACGCAGCAAACTGTGCGTCATCGTGTGAACTGCAGGACACATGAACATCGACATTTTGAACGCATATCGCAGTCCATGCTGTTATGTACATTAAATTCAATTTTAAAGTACTGCTTGGACTACATATGGTTGAGGGTTGTAAGACTATGCTAAATAAGTTGCTTATTCTTTTATAAAAATAATTGAATTTAAGCAAATGTGTATATTATTGGATTTTAAATAATTCATAATATTAATAGCAAAAAAAATAAAGATATATAATGAATTTTATTTATTATATATTCTTTAAAAAAAAAATCCTCTCAAATAAAATGAAATGATGAAAATATTGAATCTAAGTATTCTTTACAAAAAATTTTCATATTATTTATATATATATATATAAAATAATAATTTATATATGTAATTAAAAGGAGGAATGTCTAGCATAAAAATTAAATTTTTTATTCTAGGATTGCCTCATTTTACATTATTATTATTTTTATATATTTACAATATATAAAAGGAGAAAAGAAAAATAGAGATGAAAAGATGATATAATTTTTTTATTAAATTGTGAGAAGATAAAAAAAGAATATTAAAACAACCTCAACTCATATGGGATTACCCCCTGAATTTAAGCATATTAATGAGGGGAGGAAAAGAAACTAACAAGGATTTTCTTAGTAGCGGCGAGCGAAAAGAAAATAGTTCAGCACTAAGTCACTTTGTCTATATGTCAAATGTGAGATGCAGTGTATGGAATATCTTAATATCTAGTATGAGAAATTAACGATTTAAGTCCTTCTTAAATGAGGCCATTTACCCATAGAGGGTGCCAGGCCCGTATAACGTTAATGATTACTAGAAAGATATTTCCAAAGAGTCGTGTTGCTTGATAGTGCAGCACTAAGTGGGTGGTAAACTCCATCTAAAACTAAATATAACCATGAGACCGATAGTAAACAAGTACCGTGAGGGAAAGTTGAAAAGAACTCTGAATAGAGAGTTAAATAGTACGTGAAACTGCTTAGAGGTTAAGCCCGATGAACCTGAATATCCATTATGAAAAATTCATCATTAAATAATTAAAAAAATAATGTGCATTTTTTTCATATAAGGACATTGTAATCTATTAACATAATAAAGTATTTATCAAAAGATCATTGGTGATATTAAGTTTATTTAAATTAATTTGCTTTTTAAGCATATTAACATAAAATAAATACTAATGATTTGATAAAGTGTTGATAGATTTTATTATATATAATGCTAAAATTCATTTTTTGAATTTTACAAAAAATTTAATATCTATGATATTAATATTTATTTGTATGCATTTATATGATTAACAATGCGAAAGATTCAGGATACCTTCGGGACCCGTCTTGAAACACGGACCAAGGAGTCTAACATATGTGCAAGTCATTGAGTTATATTAAACTTAATGGCATAATTAACTTAACTTAAATATAATGGGATTAATTTTTAGTCTATTTTTTAATAAATAGTCAATTAATTCAATCCCGGGGCGTTCCATATAGTTATGTATAATGATAATTTATTATTATTTATACCTCTAACTGGAGCGTACCTTGAGCATATATGCTGTGACCCGAAAGATGGTGAACTATACTTGATCAGGTTGAAGTCAGGGGAAACCCTGATGGAAGACCGAAACAGTTCTGACGTGCAAATCGATTGTCAGAATTGAGTATAGGGGCGAAAGACCAATCGAACCATCTAGTAGCTGGTTCCCTCCGAAGTTTCCCTCAGGATAGCTGGTGCATTTAAAAATTATATAAAATAATCTTATCTGGTAAAGCGAATGATTAGAGGCCTTAGGGTCGAAACGATTTTAACCTATTCTCAAACTTTAAATGGGTAAGAACCTCACCTTTCTTGATATGAAGGTTGAGGTTATGATATAATGTGCCCAGTGGGCCACTTTTGGTAAGCAGAACTGGCGCTGTGGGATGAACCAAACGTAATGTTACGGTGCCTAAATTAACAACTCATGCAGATACCATGAAAGGCGTTGGTTGCTTAAAACAGCAGGACGGTGGACATGGAAGTCGTAATCCGCTAAGGAGTGTGTAACAACTCACCTGCCGAAGCAACTAGCCCTTAAAATGGATGGCGCTTAAGTTGTATACCTATACATTACCGCTAAAGTAGATGATTTATAAAACAATTTCGATTGATTTATAAATTTTGAAACTTTAGTGAGTAGGAGGGTACAATAGTGTGCTTAGAAGTGTTTGGCGTAAGCCTGCATGGAGCCGCTATTGGTACAGATCTTGGTGGTAGTAGCAAATAATCGAATGAGACCTTGGAGGACTGAAGTGGAGAAGGGTTTCGTGTGAACAGTGGTTGATCACGAGTTAGTCGGTCCTAAGTTCAAGGCGAAAGCCGAAAATTTTCAAGTTTTTAATAAAAAAAAATATTAATAAAAATATATTTAAAAATA
>NW_026562274.1:22500-40000 GCF_027943255.1 Anastrepha obliqua
CACTCACGGTGAAGGCATGTGATATAATATGAAAATATCAAAAGTTAACTAACCAATGATATTGAAGCATATAAATCGAATCATAACTATATGAAACTCGAATTTGAGCCATATTAAACTGGTAATATTGTGATTTTATGCCTGGTTTTCCATACGTTAGTTTAAATAGAAAAAAATTCTCGAATATATATACATATATGAAGAATCTATATTCTATACTAACATTTTATGGAATATAACCTTGGCATATTGCCATTAAAATATATAATAAAGACATTTCAAATCAAACTGAAATGTATTGAAATGAATTTTTCCCATACATTTTTGACAATGTGAGGTGTGCATGGCAAAAAACACTCACGGTGAAGGCATGTGAAATAATATGAAAATATCAAAAGTTAACTAACCAATGATATTGAAGCATATAAATCGAATCATAACTATATGAAACTCGAATTTAAGCCATATTAAACTGGTAATATTGTGATTTTATGCCTGGTTTTCCATACGTTAGTTTAAATAGAAAAAATTTTCGAATATCTATACATATATGAAGAATCTATATTCTAATACTAACATGTTATGGAATATAACCTTGGCATATTGGCACTAAAATATATAATAAAGACATTTCAAATCAAACTGAAATGTATTGAAATGAATTTTTCCCATACATTTTTGACAATGTGAGGTGTGCATGGCAAAAAACACTCACGGTGAAGGCATGTGAAATATAATATGAAAATATCAAAAGTTAACTAACCAATGATATTGAAGCATATAAATCGAATCATAACTATATGAAACTCGAATTTAAGCCATATTAAACTGGTAATATTGTGATTTTATGCCTGGTTTTCCATACGTTAGTTTAAATAGAAAAAATTTTCGAATATATATACATATATGAAGAATCTATATTCTAATACTAACATGTTATGGAATATAACCTTGGCATATTGGCACTAAAATATATAATAAAGACATTTCAAATCAAACTGAAATGTATTGAAATGAATTTTTCCCATACATTTTTGACAATGTGAGGTGTGCATGGCAAAAAACACTCACGGTGAAGGCATGTGATATAATATGAAAATATCAAAAGTTAACTAACCAATGATATTGAAACATATAAATCGAATCATAACTATATGAAACTCGAATTTGAGCCATATTAAACTGGTAATATTGTGATTTTATGCCTGGTTTTCCATACGTTAGTTTAAATAAAGAGTTATGGAATATAACCTTGGCATATTGCCATTAAAATATATAATAAAGACATTTCAAATCAAACTGAAATGTATTGAAATGAATTTTTCCCATACATTTTTGACAATGTGAGGTGTGCATGGCAAAAAACACTCACGGTGAAGGCATGTGATATAATATGAAAATATCAAAAGTTAACTAACCAATGATATTGAAGCATATAAATCGAATCATAACTATATGAAACTCGAATTTGAGCCATATTAAACTGGTAATATTATGATTTTATTCCTGGTTTTCCATACGTTAGTTTAAATAGAAAAAATTTTCGAATATATATACATATATGAAGAATCTATATTCTATACTAACATGTTATGGCATATTGGTGTTATTGTATTTTATTCCTGGTTTTCTATAGTTAGTTTAAATAGAAATAAATTTTTGAATTCAAAATTTTATATTCTATACTAGCATTACATAGAAATTATCCTCAACTGTTTGTTTCTTGTATAAATACAGGAAATTAAACAGATGATGAAGAGAAAAAAATAAGAAAAACAAAAATTTATAAGAAAAATTAAATTTTAAACAAAGGAAAAGAGGAGAAAATTTTTTCAATCATATATATTTATGATTAAAAAATAGAATTATGAAATTATTAATTTCAATTCAAAGAGAAAAATTATGTAATATATGAAATTATTACATTAAAAATGCATTTGAAAAAAAAAGTAAAATGTTATTAAGAATGATAAATTATTTGAAAATTGGCAAATATTAAGAAGAAATATCGTTCTTATATTTTTATATAAAATATATAATATAGAGAACGAAAATTCTTTTTCATAAAAAACGGTTTTTGAATTTTGATAAGAAAAGCTAAAGGGGGGTCGCCCCTTTACTTTTTATATACACCGTAATTTATGAAATTTTCAAATATGAAAAACAAAGAAAAATATATAAATAAAAATATTATTCTGGTTGATCCTGCCAGTAGTTATATGCTTGTCTCAAAGATTAAGCCATGCATGTCTAAGTACAAACAAATTAAAAGTGAAACCGCAAAAGGCTCATTATATCAGTTATGGTTCCATAGATCGTTAACAGTTACTTGGATAACTGTGGTAATTCTAGAGCTAATACATGCAATATAAACACGGACCTTATGGAACGTGTGCTTTTATTAGACTAAAACCAAGCGATCATTTGATCGTTAAATTGGTTGAACTCTAGATAACTTGCAGATCGTATGGTCCCGTACCGACGACAGATCTTTCAAATGTCTGCCCTATCAACTTTTGATGGTAGTATCTAGGACTACCATGGTTGCAACGGGTAACGGGGAATCAGGGTTCGATTCCGGAGAGGGAGCCTGAGAAACGGCTACCACATCTAAGGAAGGCAGCAGGCGCGTAAATTACCCACTCCCAGTTCGGGGAGGTAGTGACGAAAAATAACAATACAGGACTCATATCCGAGGCCCTGTAATTGGAATGAGTACACTTTAAATCCTTTAACAAGGACCTATTGGAGGGCAAGTCTGGTGCCAGCAGCCGCGGTAATTCCAGCTCCAATAGCGTATATTAAAGTTGTTGCGGTTAAAACGTTCGTAGTTGAATTTGTGCTTCATACGGGTAGTACAACTATATATTGTGGTATGTACATTACCTTATGTATGTAAGCGTATTACCGGTGGAGTTCTTATATATAATTAATACAATGTATTTTTTATATATTCCTCCTATTTAAACCTACTTCAGTGCTCTTCATCGAGTGTTGTTGTGGGCCGGTACAATTACTTTGAACAAATTAGAGTGCTTAAAGCAGGCTCCAAATGCCTGAATATTTTGTGCATGGAATAATGAAATAAGACCTCTGTTCTACTTTCATTGGTTTTTAGATCAAGAGGTAATGATTAATAGAAGCAGTTTGGGGGCATTAGTATTACGACGCGAGAGGTGAAATTCTTGGACCGTCGTAAGACTAACTTAAGCGAAAGCATTTGCCAAAGATGTTTTCATTAATCAAGAACGAAAGTTAGAGGTTCGAAGGCGATCAGATACCGCCCTAGTTCTAACCATAAACGATGCCAGCTAGCAATTGGGTGTAGCTACTACTATGGCTCTCTCAGTCGCTTCCCGGGAAACCAAAGCTTTTGGGCTCCGGGGGAAGTATGGTTGCAAAGCTGAAACTTAAAGGAATTGACGGAAGGGCACCACCAGGAGTGGAGCCTGCGGCTTAATTTGACTCAACACGGGAAAACTTACCAGGTCCGAACATAAGCGTGTAAGACAGATTGATAGCTCTTTCTCGAATCTATGGGTGGTGGTGCATGGCCGTTCTTAGTTCGTGGAGTGATTTGTCTGGTTAATTCCGATAACGAACGAGACTCAAATATATTAAATAGATGCTTTCAGGATTATGATGTTGAAACTTATATAGCCTTCTTTCATGCGTACATCTTGAATGTACAAGTGTTTGAATGTGTTTATATAAGTGGAGTCGTACCTGTTGGTTTGTCCCATTATAAGGACACTAGCTTCTTAAATGGACAAATTGCGTCTAGCAGTAACGAGATTGAGCAATAACAGGTCTGTGATGCCCTTAGATGTCCTGGGCTGCACGCGCGCTACAATGAAAGTATCAACGTGTATTTCCTAGACCGAGAGGTCCGGGTAAACCGCTGAACCACTTTCATGCTTGGGATTGTGAACTGAAACTGTTCACATGAACTTGGAATTCCCAGTAAGTGCGAGTTATTAACTCGCATTGATTAAGTCCCTGCCCTTTGTACATACCGCCCGTCGCTACTACCGATTGAATTATTTAGTGAGGTCTCCGGACGTGATCACTGTGACGCCTCGTGTGTCACGGTTGTTTCGCAAAAGTTGACCGAACTTGATTATTTAGAGGAAGTAAAAGTCGTAACAAGGTTTCCGTAGGTGAACCTGCGGAAGGATCATTATTGTGTTCCATATCCGTAAGAAAAACAAACAAACAAACAAACAAACAAACAGACAAGCAAACAAACGAACAAAAAGAAAAAAAAAAAAAAAAAAAAAAGAAAAAAAAAAAAAAATTTATATAATTATTTTGAATCCATAATTCTTTTTATTCTTTTTCATTCAATTTGTGATCCATCAATTATATCATATTAAATATAATATATGATGGTACATTTTGTAATGTTTTTTCTTATTTTTTTCTTTTAAAAACCTTTAAACATGAAAATAAAAAGTTGTACTTATTATTCATTTGATTGAATGATAAGTTAATTTGTTCACAATAACAAAAGTGGTATATATTTATTATATTATTATATATATACATAAAATGATTAAAAAAATACAAAATAATTGAATCATAATAAATACCACCACTGTATTATTGTTGAACTAAGACATTCGCAACTTAATAAAAATGTTTAGAGTTAAATATATTTGATATATATTATTGAAAGAAAATCAATTTATATATTATTAATATTATTTAATTTTACTCTTTCAATTAATATATGCAAAAAAAAATTGACATTTGTTATAAATAAAAATAAATAAAAAAATACTCTAAGCGGTGGATCACTTGGCTCATGGGTCGATGAAGAACGCAGCAAACTGTGCGTCATCGTGTGAACTGCAGGACACATGAACATCGACATTTTGAACGCATATCGCAGTCCATGCTGTTATGTACATTAAATTCAATTTTAAAGTACTGCTTGGACTACATATGGTTGAGGGTTGTAAGACTATGCTAAATAAGTTGCTTATTCTTTTATAAAAATAATTGAATTTAAGCAAATGTGTATATTATTGGATTTTAAATAATTCATAATATTAATAGCAAAAAAAATAAAGATATATAATGAATTTTATTTATTATATATTCTTTAAAAAAAAAATCCTCTCAAATAAAATGAAATGATGAAAATATTGAATCTAAGTATTCTTTACAAAAAATTTTCATATTATTTATATATATATATATAAAATAATAATTTATATATGTAATTAAAAGGAGGAATGTCTAGCATAAAAATTAAATTTTTTATTCTAGGATTGCCTCATTTTACATTATTATTATTTTTATATATTTACAATATATAAAAGGAGAAAAGAAAAATAGAGATGAAAAGATGATATAATTTTTTTATTAAATTGTGAGAAGATAAAAAAAGAATATTAAAACAACCTCAACTCATATGGGATTACCCCCTGAATTTAAGCATATTAATGAGGGGAGGAAAAGAAACTAACAAGGATTTTCTTAGTAGCGGCGAGCGAAAAGAAAATAGTTCAGCACTAAGTCACTTTGTCTATATGTCAAATGTGAGATGCAGTGTATGGAATATCTTAATATCTAGTATGAGAAATTAACGATTTAAGTCCTTCTTAAATGAGGCCATTTACCCATAGAGGGTGCCAGGCCCGTATAACGTTAATGATTACTAGAAAGATATTTCCAAAGAGTCGTGTTGCTTGATAGTGCAGCACTAAGTGGGTGGTAAACTCCATCTAAAACTAAATATAACCATGAGACCGATAGTAAACAAGTACCGTGAGGGAAAGTTGAAAAGAACTCTGAATAGAGAGTTAAATAGTACGTGAAACTGCTTAGAGGTTAAGCCCGATGAACCTGAATATCCATTATGAAAAATTCATCATTAAATAATTAAAAAAATAATGTGCATTTTTTTCATATAAGGACATTGTAATCTATTAACATAATAAAGTATTTATCAAAAGATCATTGGTGATATTAAGTTTATTTAAATTAATTTGCTTTTTAAGCATATTAACATAAAATAAATACTAATGATTTGATAAAGTGTTGATAGATTTTATTATATATAATGCTAAAATTCATTTTTTGAATTTTACAAAAAATTTAATATCTATGATATTAATATTTATTTGTATGCATTTATATGATTAACAATGCGAAAGATTCAGGATACCTTCGGGACCCGTCTTGAAACACGGACCAAGGAGTCTAACATATGTGCAAGTCATTGAGTTATATTAAACTTAATGGCATAATTAACTTAACTTAAATATAATGGGATTAATTTTTAGTCTATTTTTTAATAAATAGTCAATTAATTCAATCCCGGGGCGTTCCATATAGTTATGTATAATGATAATTTATTATTATTTATACCTCTAACTGGAGCGTACCTTGAGCATATATGCTGTGACCCGAAAGATGGTGAACTATACTTGATCAGGTTGAAGTCAGGGGAAACCCTGATGGAAGACCGAAACAGTTCTGACGTGCAAATCGATTGTCAGAATTGAGTATAGGGGCGAAAGACCAATCGAACCATCTAGTAGCTGGTTCCCTCCGAAGTTTCCCTCAGGATAGCTGGTGCATTTAAAAATTATATAAAATAATCTTATCTGGTAAAGCGAATGATTAGAGGCCTTAGGGTCGAAACGATTTTAACCTATTCTCAAACTTTAAATGGGTAAGAACCTCACCTTTCTTGATATGAAGGTTGAGGTTATGATATAATGTGCCCAGTGGGCCACTTTTGGTAAGCAGAACTGGCGCTGTGGGATGAACCAAACGTAATGTTACGGTGCCTAAATTAACAACTCATGCAGATACCATGAAAGGCGTTGGTTGCTTAAAACAGCAGGACGGTGGACATGGAAGTCGTAATCCGCTAAGGAGTGTGTAACAACTCACCTGCCGAAGCAACTAGCCCTTAAAATGGATGGCGCTTAAGTTGTATACCTATACATTACCGCTAAAGTAGATGATTTATAAAACAATTTCGATTGATTTATAAATTTTGAAACTTTAGTGAGTAGGAGGGTACAATAGTGTGCTTAGAAGTGTTTGGCGTAAGCCTGCATGGAGCCGCTATTGGTACAGATCTTGGTGGTAGTAGCAAATAATCGAATGAGACCTTGGAGGACTGAAGTGGAGAAGGGTTTCGTGTGAACAGTGGTTGATCACGAGTTAGTCGGTCCTAAGTTCAAGGCGAAAGCCGAAAATTTTCAAGTTTTTAATAAAAAAAAATATTAATAAAAATATATTTAAAAATAATTAAAATACTTGAATTATTTTGAACGAAAGGGAATACGGTTCCAATTCCGTAACCTGTTGAGTATCCGTTTGTTATTAAAAATGGGCCTTGTGCTCATCCTGGCAACAGGAACGACCATAAAGAAGCCGTCGAGAGATATCGGAAGAGTTTTCTTTTCTGTTTTATAGTCGTACTACCATGGAAGTCTTTCGAAGAGAGATATGGTAGATGGACTAGAAGAGCATGACATTTACTGTTGTGTCGATATTTTCTCCTCGGACCTTGAAAATTTATGGTGGGGTCACGCAAACTTCTCAACAGGCCGTACCAATATCCGCAGCTGGTCTCCAAGGTGAAGAGTCTCTAGTCGATAGAATAATGTAGGTAAGGGAAGTCGGCAAATTAGATCCGTAACTTCGGGATAAGGATTGGCTCTGAAGATTGAGATAGTCGGGCTTGATTGGGAAGCAATACCATGGTTTATGTACTCGTTCTGGGTAAATAGAGAATTACGATTCTTGTTCCCCGGATAGTAGTTACGTAGCCAATTGTGGAACTTTCTTGCTAAAATTTTTAAGGAATTATATCATTCGATATATATTCCTTTTAAATTATAACGATTATCAATTAACAATCAATTCAGAACTGGCACGGACTTGGGGAATCCGACTGTCTAATTAAAACAAAGCATTGTGATGGCCCTAACGGGTGTTGACACAATGTGATTTCTGCCCAGTGCTCTGAATGTCAAAGTGAAGAAATTCAAGTAAGCGCGGGTAAACGGCGGGAGTAACTATGACTCTCTTAAGGTAGCCAAATGCCTCGTCATCTAATTAGTGACGCGCATGAATGGATTAACGAGATTCCTACTGTCCCTATCTACTCATTCTCAGTCTGACTGTTGAATAGTGCGGACGTGTCGTGTGCTAAGCGGTGATTTGCGATTTTTGTGATTTCCTTTTTGCGGTTACATTCGTGTGTGAGTACCGGTGTATTACAGTTGTGCGAGTGACGCTAATATTGTTGTGGCTGTACCATAGCGGTACAGTGTTTACAATTAATTGCGATTGAAAGTGCCGTTGTGCGAGTGACGCTACTTTGTAGTAGCTGTACAGTGTTACGAGTGATTAAGTGCCGTACGGTAGTTTTGTTGGACACTCCAGTGAGTGCCAATATACTCCGTGCTATAGACACATTGTGCGTGCGTGTGAGTGCCGCTAGATACAGCGTTGGAAATTTTCCATTAAGTTGTTTACAACTTTGCGGGCGTGCCGTTATTTTTCGGCGTGGTGTGTTGTGCTAGTGACGCCACCGTTTGCGTGGCTGTACATTGCGTACAAGTGTACCTTGTTGGTAAGTTGTTTACAACTTTTGAGTGCCGCTATTTCTGGCGTGGTTTTGGCGTGTGCCGCTAATTTTTGGCGTCCTTCTCGTGTGCGTGTGCCGTTACATTTCGGCGTGGAAGTACAGTGCGGGCGTACACTAGGCTTGTCGTGCCGCTATATTGCCATATTTGGCAACAGTAAAAAGGGCGTCCCCTTTTGTGCGTGGGTTAAGTACTGCGCCAAGGTTGAATACTTTGTGCAGGTGCCGCGAACAGAGCGTGCTGCGTTTTGCCTGCGGTCGAGCTCGGCGTTAGCTCCACCTCGGTCGACCCGTCCTTGTTCGGGGAACAGTGTTCTGTCCGGCAAGGCATTGGTGGTGGCCTTTGCCAAACCTTTGGTTGGCGCCGTGGGCTACGCCCTCGCGCTTTGCTTTGGCTCGCCGATAGGTGCAGCCGCTGTGTGCGTGCCTGTGCGGGATTCACTCCTGCCGTGCAGTAGTTGCCGTTGCCCAAAAGGGACCCAATTTTTGTTGTTGCTTGGGAGGCCTTTATCCGGCGAATTCGGCTACCTACGTGTGAGGGTCGTTGGGCTATGCCCAAACTAGACGGTATTCGGAAGAGGGCGAACACCCCTCTTCCAAGCGGGTCGGCGGTGCCATCGTCGGCAATGGACGAGACGACGTCCGGAGAGGAGGAGGTGATCTTGCGGTCTCCTCCCCGTTCCAAGAAGAAGACCGCTGGAGGTGCAGCGGTTCCGGTGGAGAAGGTATCTTTAAAGGTACCTGAAAAGGTGAGTGGAAGCGAGGGTGGTTCCGAAAGCGGAAAGATTGGGAGTGGGCGCAAGGGGCGGAAGACGGGGGAAAAATTAGGTCCCGCAGGGAAGCGTTTGGAGGAAATCCGTGGGGAATTGGGTGCTTCCCTGAAAGGTTTGGGTGCGATCGGTGGGG
The DNA here is from genome assembly GCF_027943255.1 of Anastrepha obliqua. Lineage (NCBI taxonomy): Eukaryota > Metazoa > Arthropoda > Insecta > Diptera > Tephritidae > Anastrepha > Anastrepha obliqua. The sequence continues at coordinate 32,024 of NW_026562274.1, forward strand.
ATGCCGAACGCAAGAAAGTTGCGGTGCAGTTTATGGGGCGCTTCAAGTCCATTGTGACGGCCTTTAGTGGAGCCGTCATAGACATGGACGGCGTCCCGAAAAGTGTTGCAAAAGACCTCCTGGGGTACTCCTTGGAGTTCGAGGAACTCTTTGTGGAAATGGTGGGGGAGATAGCCCATCTTCGTGGGCAACTAGAAGCCACGAAGATTACCAGGGAGGAAGCACCTCGGAGGACGGCTGGAGCTGCGCTGGCTGGTGCAGCGTCGATGCCGGCACCTCAGGCGCCTGCGCCTGTGTTGCCTGCGTTGCCGGTGCCCAAGCCAGTTGAGACCTGGTCGGTCGTAGTAAGGGGTAAAACCCCCACTACTTCCAAGGAGGTGATCAAGAAAGTTGTAAAGGAGGTTGGGCCTTCCATGGGGGTTAGGGTGCACGAGGTGCGCCCGTTGAAGGATGGAGGTGCGATTATTCGCACCCCATCCGTTGCCGAGAGGGATAACTTGGCAAAAAATGCCAAGTTTTCCGAAGTGGGGCTCGATGTGAGCATACGTCGGAAGCTGGGGCCTAGGGTTGTGGTCCAGGGGGTTCACACGGAGATCTCCCCTGAGGATTTCATGGGAGAGTTGTTCCGGTTGAACCTCAAGGAGTTCAGCCCTGGGTGCCGTGAGAAGGACGTGAGGATGATCAGCCGTCCTTGGAAGGTCAGCCCCGATGGGGTGACGAATGTTGTCCTTGAGGGAACGGACATGCTAATGTCCGCCCTCCTGGAAGCAGGTCGTTGCTACATAAAGTGGTTTTCCTTCCGGGTACGGCCAGACCAACTGACGCCCGGCTGCTTCCGATGCATGGGCTTTGATCACAGGGTGGCAGAATGCAGAGCCAAGAAGGATGTCTGCCGTAGGTGCGGGCAAGAAGGACACAGGAGTGCAGGTTGTGGCAATGCCCCGCATTGTCGCAACTGTGCATTTAAGGGCAAGCCAGCCGGACATCTAATGATGTCCACTGTCTGCCCGGTGTACTGTGCCATTGTTGCCCGTGCGAACGCTAGACATTGATGGTTGAACTATATCAACTGAACTGTCAGGGGTCCTATGCCGTGATGTGTGAATTGGGGGCGTGTATGTCGGAGGGGGGCTGCGGCATTGCTTTGCTCCAGGAACCATACTCCACCAATGGGGTGGTGAGAGGCCTTCCTGGGGGCTTCAGGGTCTTTACGGACCTTGGAGTCAAGGCCGCAGTAGCTGTGTGTGAGCCAAGCTACTCTTGTGTAGTAGTTGACTCATCACAGTGGGGAGTATGTGTGTGTGTCGAGGGGGAATTCGGCAGAATGAATGTCGTCAGCTTGTACTGCAAGTCTGACGAGCCTCTAGAGCCCTACTTAAGATACATTGATGCGGTGCTACTACTTGAGAGTAGCATTCCTGCCATCGTGTGTCTTGACGCGAATGCTACCTCCCCGATGTGGTTCAGCAAGGTATCCAGGCATACTGCTGGATATCGGAGCCACACTCGGGGTGAGGTTATGAGCGAGTGGGTTGTGGCGAATAACCTTCTTGTAGCAAACGAACCAAGCGTATGGTATACGTTTGAGGGGCCTAGAGGTGTGAGTGACATTGACGTGACGCTCATGAATGACGCAGCAGCGGGTAGGTTCGAGTGTAAATGGAGTGTTAGGGGGGGTTGGGGAATTAGTGACCATAATTTAATACAAATTATGGTTACTCCCCGTACCCCGCAGCTAGAAGGGGGGAGTCCATTGAGGCGATGGCGTACCTCGTGTACCGACTGGAACCGATATGGACATACTGTTAGGGAAGCGGTATTGGATATACCGCTTAGGGAGTTTGAGGAATTGGGGGTTGACGAGCAAATTGCTCGTCTATATGAATGTGTCTGGGGTGTGAATGACTTATTGTTTAGGAAAGCTAGGGCTGTGAGAATGAAAGGTGTGAAATGGTGGACGAGTGAGTTAAATTCAAAGAGGAGGTCTGTCCGACGCTTGAGGCGTTTGTTTCAACGCGGCAGGCGGACCAATTCGGAGAATCTGTCTCAGCTCAAGTATCAATTTAGCGTAGGGATGAAAGAGTATAAGAAGATGCTTGTGAGAGTGAAGGAGGAAGAGTGGAGGAGATTTGTGGGGGAAAATAGGGACGACCCTTGGGGACAGGTCTATAGGATCTGTCGGGGTCGTCGAAATGAGATGGCTAGCTCTCTTCGCGTAGGTGATACTGTATTATCGACGTGGAGAGAGTGTGCCAATGTTCTGTTAGGCGAGTTTTTTCCCAGGGCTGAGGTTCAGGTTCCTCCTGCACAAGAGGTGCCTGTCCCTCCAATAGAAGCTGAGGAGTTGGATTATGCATTTGGCCTGGTCAGGTCTAAAAGGTCTCCAGGTTTCGATGGTTTGAACGGAGAGATGTGCAAATGCTTGTGGAAGTTCATTCCGGAATATTTGGAGGCCATTTATGATAAATGCATATGGGAGGGATATTTTCCACGCGAGTGGAAAATTGCTAGGGTCGTTGCACTCTTGAAGTCGCCCGATAAGATCAGGAGCGATCCTCGATCTTATCGTGGTATCAGCCTCCTTCCGGTGCTTGGAAAAGTGCTGGAAAGGGTTATGGTTGAGCGGCTTCAGGAGCTAACTCGGGGTGTTAGGTCGGATAGGCAGTATGGGTTTAGGAAAAGACGTGGTATAGAGGATGCGTGGTTGTATGTTCAGAGTGTAGTTAGGGAAAACGTCAATAAATATGTCCTTGGCATATTTATTGACTTTAAGGGGGCATTTGATTACTTGCGCTGGGATCGTGTGTTGCAGAGATTAGAGGAGCTTGGCTGTCCGGAAATTACTCTATGGCGGAGTTATTTTTCGGACAGAAAAGCATCCATGGTAGGAGTGGGCGGGAGTGTGGAGATTGGGGTGGAGCGAGGCTGTCCGCAGGGATCCGTCTGTGGTCCCTTCATTTGGAACCTCATGATGGACTCCCTGCTTCGGCAGTTAGAGCCACTCTGTAAACACTGTGCGTATGCGGACGACCTTCTCATTTTGGTTGAGGGTCGTTCGCGTGAGGAACTAGAGCGAGTGGGGGGGCAGCTCCTTACATTTACCCACAATTGGGGGGTAGATGTGGGAGTGGACATATCGATGGACAAAACGGTGACAATGCTGCTTAAGGGCAGATTGTCCCCGAGTCGTCCACCGATTGTACGTTTGAATGGGATAGGGATTAGGTATGTGACGCAAGTCAAATACCTGGGGGTAGCTATGAGTGAAAGGATGTGTTTTACTCCACACTTAGTTTCGTTGAGGGAGCGGCTGCAGGCAATCGTTGGGCAAGTGCGTCGCGTTGTCAGATTTGACTGGGGTCTTAGCCGGCGTGCGGTTCGTACCGTATATCGGGGCCTATTTGTGGCCTGTGCCACTTATGGTGCCGCTATATGGTACGAATGGGCTTTAAAGTCGGTTGGCAAACGTCATCTGATGGCGTGCCAGCGCATTATGTTGCTTGCCTGTTTGCCTGTATGCCGTACAGTGAGTACGGATGCGTTGCAGGTGTTGTTAGGTGCGCCTCCTCTTGACCTGTTAGTTGTGCAACGGGCATTTACCTTCAGGTTGAGAAGGAGGCTTTGTATGCCGCTGCTAGATGGATGGATATCCGACGGTGATGTAGAAAGGGGGTATCTAGAGTGTGAAAGGTTGTTGAAGGAATGTATGCTTCGTGGGTGGCAAAACCGATGGGACAATAGTTCCAAAGGTCGCGTGACATACGAGTACATTCGGGATGTTTCCTTTGTCGGGGAAAATCCTGATTTTGGATTTTCCCTCAGCCTGGGATTCCTCCTTACAGGACATGGGCCTCTTAATGCTTATTTGCATGAGAGGCGCTTGTCCACAAGTGAGGAGTGTGTTTGTGGGTCGGCAAGAGAGGACTGGGTGCACGTCCTCTGTGAATGCCCGATGTACTCAGACATTAGGGATCTTGTGGGTGTGGGGATTAGTTGGACTGATGGACGGTATGATGTGAGTGGTGTGATTGCCAACCGTCGGAATGTCGAAATGTTAGGGCAATATGCGCGAGAGGTTTTTAGGCGGCGACGTTATTTAAGGCGTTCAGTTGATTAGTTTTTAGCCATTCTTGTCTGTGTGTTCTGCTGTGGGATTGGGGTTTTTAGGTGTGGGGAATGGCCACCAGTCCAGAGCTGTATGGAAGCTCAACTGGTAGTAGTCTCGGCTACGAGGTCTGACCGGAGACTTAAATCTGGTACCACGGGGAACAGGGGCCCTCGGAGCTTGCTCCGACCTGTTCATTGGGAACGGCCCTTCGGGGAGTTTCGTGGTGGCTGTGGTTAACACCTAAATGCGGGTAGAGCCTTTTGGCTCGATGTGGAGTTGCAATGCAACCGGGTGCCGGGACCCATAGAACGGCAGAGGGTTAGATAGACCTCGAACCCTACCAAGGTGGTTAGTGTGTCCATTCCACACTACCAATTGGTATCCTTAAATGCTTCGGCATTTTTGGGGCGCTGATCAACGCATTGTTTTGATCCGTTGTGCTTTTGAGCACCGTGGGTTTGGGCTGTCGCCAGCAGGAACTCACGTAAAAAACGCCACACGTTGTTGTTGTCCCTATCTACTCACTCATTCTCAGTTTGACTGTTGAATAGTGCGGACGTGTCGTGTGCTAAGTGGTGATTAGCGATTTTTGCGATTTCTTTTGCGTTTATATTCGTGTGTGATAACCGGTGTATTACAGTTGTGCGAGTGACGCTAATATTGTTGTGGCTGTACCATAGCGGTACAGTGTTTACAATTAATTGTGATTGAAAGTGCCGTTGTGCGAGTGACGCTACTTTGTAGTAGCTGTACACTGTTTACGAGTGATTAAGTGCCGTACGGTAGTTTTGTTGGACACTCCAGTGAGTGCCAATATACTCCGTGCTATAGACACATTGTGCGTGCGTGTGAGTGCCGCTAGATACAGCGTTGGAAATTTTCCATTAAGTTGTTTACAACTTTGCGGGCGTGCCGTTATTTTTCGGCGTGGTGTGTTGTGCTAGTGACGCCACCGTTTGCGTGGCTGTACATTGCGTACAAGTGTACCTTGTTGGTAAGTTGTTTACAACTTTTGAGTGCCGCTATTTCTGGCGTGGTTTTTGGCGTGTGCCGCTAATTTTTGGCGTCCTTCTCGTGTGCGTGTGCCGTTACATTTCGGCGTGGAAGTACAGTGCGGGCGTACACTAGGTTTGTCGTGCCGCTATATTGCCATACTTGGCAACGGTAAAAAGGGCGTCCCCTTTTGTGCGTGGGTACAGTACTGCGCCAGGGTTGAATACCTTGTGCAGGTGCTGCGAACAGAGCGTGCTGCGTTTTGCCTGCGGTCGAGCTCGGCGTTAGCTCCACCTCGGTCGACCCGTCCTTGTTCGGGGAACAGTGTTCCGTCCGGCAAGGCATTGGTGGTGGCCTTTGCCAGACCTTTGGTTGGCGCTGTGGGCTACGCCCTCGCGCTTTGCTTTGGCTCGCCGATAGGTGCAGCCGCTGTGTGCGTACCTGTGCGGGGCTCATTCCTGCCGTGCAGTAGTTGCCGTCGCCCAAAAGGGACCCAGTTTTTGTTGTTGCTCGGGAGGCCTTTATACGGCGAACTCGGCAACCTTAGTGGTGGAGAGTTGGGCAATGCCCAAATCAGAAGGGTTGAGGAAGAGGGCGAACACCTCTCTTCCAAGCGGGTCGGCGGTGCCATCGTCGGCAATGGACGAGACGACGTCCGGAGAGGAGGAGGTGATCTTGCGGTCTCCTCCCCGTTCTAAGAAGAAGACCGCTGGAGGTGCAGCGGTTCCGGTGGAGAAGGTATCTTTAAAGGTACCTGAAAAGGTGAGTGGAAGCGAGGGTGGTTCCGAAAGCGGAAAGATTGGGAGTGGGCGCAAGGGGCGGAAGACGGGGGAAAAATTAGGTCCCGCAGGGAAGCGTTTGGAGGAAATCCGTGGGGAATTGGGTGCTTCCCTGAAAGGTTTGGGTGCGATCGGTGGGGATGCCGAACGCAAGAAAGTTGCGGTGCAGTTTATGGGGCGCTTCAAGTCCATTGTGACGGCCTTTAGTGGAGCCGTCATAGACATGGACGGCGTCCCGAAGAGTTTAGCTAAGGACCTCCTGGGATACTCCTTGGAGTTCGAGGAGCTTTTTGTGGAGATGGTGGCGGAGATCGCCCATCTTCGTGGGCGGTTAGAAGCCACAAAGACAAGTAGGGAGGAAGCACCTCGGAGGACGGCTGGAGCTGCGCTGGCTGGTGCAGCGATGATGCCGGCACCTCAGGCGCCTGCGCCTGTGTTGCCTGCATTGCCGGTGCCCAAGCCAGTTGAGACCTGGTCGGTAGTAGTGAGGGGTAAAACCGCCACTACATCCAAGGAGGTTATAAAGAAAGTGGTTAAGGAGGTAGGGCCTTCCATGGGGGTAAGGGTGCACGAGGTGCGCCCGCTGAAGGATGGAGGTGCGATTATTCGCACCCCATCCGTTGCTGAGAGGGATAACTTGGCGAAAAATGCCAAGTTTTCCGAGGTAGGGCTCGATGTGAGCATACATCGGAAGCTGGGGCCTAGGGTTGTGGTCCAGGGGGTCCACACGGAGATCTCCCCTGAAGATTTCATGGGAGAGTTGTTCCGGTTGAACCTCAAGGAGTTCAGCCCTGGGTGCCGTGAGAAGGACGTGAGAATGGTCAGCCGTCCTTGGAAGGTCAGCCCTGATGGGGTGACGAACGTGGTCCTTGAGGGTACGGACATGTTAATGTCCGCCCTCGTGGAAGCGGGTCGTTGCTACATAAAGTGGTTTTCCTTCCGGGTACGGCTGGACCAACTGACGCCCGGCTGCTTCCGATGCATGGGCTTTGATCACAGGGTGGCAGAGTGCAGAGCCAAGAAGGATGTCTGCCGTAGGTGCGGGCAGGAAGGGCACAGGAGTGCAGGTTGTGGCAATGCCCCGCATTGTCGCAACTGCGCATTTAAGGGCAAGCCAGCCGGACATCTAATGATGTCCACTGTCTGCCCGGTGTACTGTGCCATTGTTGCCCGTGCGAACGCTAGACATTGATGGTTGAACTATATCAACTGAACTGTCAGGGGTCATATGCCGTGATGTGTGAATTGGGGGCGTGTATGTCGGAGGGGGGCTGCGGCATTGCTTTGCTCCAGGAACCATACTCCACCAATGGGGTGGTGAGAGGCCTTCCTGGGGGCTTCAGGGTCTTTACGGACCTTGGAGTCAAGGCCGCAGTAGCTGTGTGTGAGCCAAGCTACTCTTGTGTAGTAGTTGACTCATCACAGTGGGGAGTATGTGTGTGTGTCGAGGGGGAATTCGGCAGAATGAATGTCGTCAGCTTGTACTGCAAGTCTGACGAGCCTCTAGAGCCCTACTTAAGATACATTGATGCGGTGCTACTACTTGAGAGTAGCATTCCTGCCATCGTGTGTCTTGACGCGAATGCTACCTCCCCGATGTGGTTCAGCAAGGTATCCAGGCATACTGCTGGATATCGGAGCCACACTCGGGGTGAGGTTATGAGCGAGTGGGTTGTGGCGAATAACCTTCTTGTAGCAAACGAACCAAGCGTATGGTATACGTTTGAGGGGCCTAGAGGTGTGAGTGACATTGACGTGACGCTCATGAATGACGCAGCAGCGGGTAGGTTCGAGTGTAAATGGAGTGTTAGGGGGGGTTGGGGAATTAGTGACCATAATTTAATACAAATTATGGTTACTCCCCGTACCCCGCAGCTAGAAGGGGGGAGTCCATTGAGGCGATGGCGTACCTCGTGTACCGACTGGAACCGATATGGACATACTGTTAGGGAAGCGGTATTGGATATACCGCTTAGGGAGTTTGAGGAATTGGGGGTTGACGAGCAAATTGCTCGTCTATATGAATGTGTCTGGGGTGTGAATGACTTATTGTTTAGGAAAGCTAGGGCTGTGAGAATGAAAGGTGTGAAATGGTGG
>NW_026562274.1:45000-47500 GCF_027943255.1 Anastrepha obliqua
TTGAGCCATATTAAACTGGTAATATTGTGATTTTATGCCTGGTTTTCCATACGTTAGTTTAAATAGAAAAAAATTCTCGAATATATATACATATATGAAGAATCTATATTCTATACTAACATTTTATGGAATATAACCTTGGCATATTGCCATTGAAATATATAATAAAGACATTTCAAATCAAACTGAAATGTATTGAAATGAATTTTTCCCATACATTTTTGACAATGTGAGGTGTGCATGGCAAAAAACACTCACGGTGAAGGCATGTGATATAATATGAAAATATCAAAAGTTAACTAACCAATGATATTGAAGCATATAAATCGAATCATAACTATATGAAACTCGAATTTAAGCCATATTAAACTGGTAATATTGTGATTTTGTGCCTGGTTTTCCATACGTTAGTTTAAATAAAGAGTTATGGAATATAACCTTGGCATATTGCCATTAAAATATATAATAAAGACATTTCAAATCAAACTGAAATGTATTGAAATGAATTTTTCCCATACATTTTTGACAATGTGAGGTGTGCATGGCAAAAAACACTCACGGTGAAGGCATGTGAAATATAATATGAAAATATCAAAAGTTAACTAACCAATGATATTGAAGCATATAAATCGAATCATAACTATATGAAACTCGAATTTAAGCCATATTAAACTGGTAATATTGTGATTTTATGCCTGGTTTTCCATACGTTAGTTTAAATAAAGAGTTATGGAATATAACCTTGGCATATTGGCACTAAAATATATAATAAAGACATTTCAAATCAAACTGAAATGTATTGAAATGAATTTTTCCCATACATTTTTGACAATGTGAGGTGTGCATGGCAAAAAACACTCACGGTGAAGGCATGTGATATAATATGAAAATATCAAAAGTTAACTAACCAATGATATTGAAGCATATAAATCGAATCATAACTATATGAAACTCGAATTTGAGCCATATTAAACTGGTAATATTGTGATTTTATGCCTGGTTTTCCATACGTTAGTTTAAATAGAAAAAAATTCTCGAATATATATACATATATGAAGAATCTATATTCTATACTAACATTTTATGGAATATAACCTTGGCATATTGCCATTAAAATATATAATAAAGACATTTCAAATCAAACTGAAATGTATTGAAATGAATTTTTCCCATACATTTTTGACAATGTGAGGTGTGCATGGCAAAAAACACTCACGGTGAAGGCATGTGATATAATATGAAAATATCAAAAGTTAACTAACCAATGATATTGAAGCATATAAATCGAATCATAACTATATGAAACTCGAATTTAAGCCATATTAAACTGGTAATATTGTGATTTTGTGCCTGGTTTTCCATACGTTAGTTTAAATAAAGAGTTATGGAATATAACCTTGGCATATTGCCATTAAAATATATAATAAAGACATTTCAAATCAAACTGAAATGTATTGAAATGAATTTTTCCCATACATTTTTGACAATGTGAGGTGTGCATGGCAAAAAACACTCACGGTGAAGGCATGTGAAATATAATATGAAAATATCAAAAGTTAACTAACCAATGATATTGAAGCATATAAATCGAATCATAACTATATGAAACTCGAATTTAAGCCATATTAAACTGGTAATATTGTGATTTTGTGCCTGGTTTTCCATACGTTAGTTTAAATAAAGAGTTATGGAATATAACCTTGGCATATTGCCATTAAAATATATAATAAAGACATTTCAAATCAAACTGAAATGTATTGAAATGAATTTTTCCCATACATTTTTGACAATGTGAGGTGTGCATGGCAAAAAACACTCACGGTGAAGGCATGTGAAATATAATATGAAAATATCAAAAGTTAACTAACCAATGATATTGAAGCATATAAATCGAATCATAACTATATGAAACTCGAATTTAAGCCATATTAAACTGGTAATATTGTGATTTTATGCCTGGTTTTCCATACGTTAGTTTAAATAAAGAGTTATGGAATATAACCTTGGCATATTGGCACTAAAATATATAATAAAGACATTTCAAATCAAACTGAAATGTATTGAAATGAATTTTTCCCATACATTTTTGACAATGTGAGGTGTGCATGGCAAAAAACACTCACGGTGAAGGCATGTGATATAATATGAAAATATCAAAAGTTAACTAACCAATGATATTGAAGCATATAAATCGAATCATAACTATATGAAACTCGAATTTGAGCCATATTAAACTGGTAATATTGTGATTTTATGCCTGGTTTTCCATACGTTAGTTTAAATAGAAAAAAATTCTCGAATATATATACATATATGAAGAATCTATATTCTATACTAACATTTTATGGAATATAACCTTGGCATATTGCCATTAAAATATATAATAAAGACATTTCAAATCAAACTGAAATGTATTGAAATGAATTTTTCCCATACATTTTTGACAATGTGAGGTGTGCATGGCAAAAAACACTCACGGTGAAGGCATGTGAAATAATAT
>NW_026562274.1:57500-60000 GCF_027943255.1 Anastrepha obliqua
AAAATATCAAAAGTTAACTAACCAATGATATTGAAGCATATAAATCGAATCATAACTATATGAAACTCGAATTTGAGCCATATTAAACTGGTAATATTGTGATTTTATGCCTGGTTTTCCATACGTTAGTTTAAATAGAAAAAAATTCTCGAATATATATACATATATGAAGAATCTATATTCTATACTAACATTTTATGGAATATAACCTTGGCATATTGCCATTGAAATATATAATAAAGACATTTCAAATCAAACTGAAATGTATTGAAATGAATTTTTCCCATACATTTTTGACAATGTGAGGTGTGCATGGCAAAAAACACTCACGGTGAAGGCATGTGATATAATATGAAAATATCAAAAGTTAACTAACCAATGATATTGAAGCATATAAATCGAATCATAACTATATGAAACTCGAATTTAAGCCATATTAAACTGGTAATATTGTGATTTTGTGCCTGGTTTTCCATACGTTAGTTTAAATAAAGAGTTATGGAATATAACCTTGGCATATTGCCATTAAAATATATAATAAAGACATTTCAAATCAAACTGAAATGTATTGAAATGAATTTTTCCCATACATTTTTGACAATGTGAGGTGTGCATGGCAAAAAACACTCACGGTGAAGGCATGTGAAATATAATATGAAAATATCAAAAGTTAACTAACCAATGATATTGAAGCATATAAATCGAATCATAACTATATGAAACTCGAATTTAAGCCATATTAAACTGGTAATATTGTGATTTTATGCCTGGTTTTCCATACGTTAGTTTAAATAAAGAGTTATGGAATATAACCTTGGCATATTGGCACTAAAATATATAATAAAGACATTTCAAATCAAACTGAAATGTATTGAAATGAATTTTTCCCATACATTTTTGACAATGTGAGGTGTGCATGGCAAAAAACACTCACGGTGAAGGCATGTGATATAATATGAAAATATCAAAAGTTAACTAACCAATGATATTGAAGCATATAAATCGAATCATAACTATATGAAACTCGAATTTGAGCCATATTAAACTGGTAATATTGTGATTTTATGCCTGGTTTTCCATACGTTAGTTTAAATAGAAAAAAATTCTCGAATATATATACATATATGAAGAATCTATATTCTATACTAACATTTTATGGAATATAACCTTGGCATATTGCCATTAAAATATATAATAAAGACATTTCAAATCAAACTGAAATGTATTGAAATGAATTTTTCCCATACATTTTTGACAATGTGAGGTGTGCATGGCAAAAAACACTCACGGTGAAGGCATGTGATATAATATGAAAATATCAAAAGTTAACTAACCAATGATATTGAAGCATATAAATCGAATCATAACTATATGAAACTCGAATTTAAGCCATATTAAACTGGTAATATTGTGATTTTGTGCCTGGTTTTCCATACGTTAGTTTAAATAAAGAGTTATGGAATATAACCTTGGCATATTGCCATTAAAATATATAATAAAGACATTTCAAATCAAACTGAAATGTATTGAAATGAATTTTTCCCATACATTTTTGACAATGTGAGGTGTGCATGGCAAAAAACACTCACGGTGAAGGCATGTGAAATATAATATGAAAATATCAAAAGTTAACTAACCAATGATATTGAAGCATATAAATCGAATCATAACTATATGAAACTCGAATTTAAGCCATATTAAACTGGTAATATTGTGATTTTATGCCTGGTTTTCCATACGTTAGTTTAAATAAAGAGTTATGGAATATAACCTTGGCATATTGGCACTAAAATATATAATAAAGACATTTCAAATCAAACTGAAATGTATTGAAATGAATTTTTCCCATACATTTTTGACAATGTGAGGTGTGCATGGCAAAAAACACTCACGGTGAAGGCATGTGATATAATATGAAAATATCAAAAGTTAACTAACCAATGATATTGAAGCATATAAATCGAATCATAACTATATGAAACTCGAATTTGAGCCATATTAAACTGGTAATATTGTGATTTTATGCCTGGTTTTCCATACGTTAGTTTAAATAGAAAAAAATTCTCGAATATATATACATATATGAAGAATCTATATTCTATACTAACATTTTATGGAATATAACCTTGGCATATTGCCATTAAAATATATAATAAAGACATTTCAAATCAAACTGAAATGTATTGAAATGAATTTTTCCCATACATTTTTGACAATGTGAGGTGTGCATGGCAAAAAACACTCACGGTGAAGGCATGTGAAATAATATGAAAATATCAAAAGTTAACTAACCAATGATATTGAAGCATATAAATCGAATCATAACTATATGAAACTCGAATTTAAGCCATATTAAACTGGTAATATTGTGATTTTATGCCTGGTTTTCCATACGTTAGTTTAAATAGAAAAAATTTTCGAATATCTATACATATATGAAGAATCTATATTCTAATACTAACATGTTATGGAATATAACCTTGGCATATTGGCACTAAAA
>NW_026562274.1:65000-67345 GCF_027943255.1 Anastrepha obliqua
GAGGCCATTTACCCATAGAGGGTGCCAGGCCCGTATAACGTTAATGATTACTAGAAAGATATTTCCAAAGAGTCGTGTTGCTTGATAGTGCAGCACTAAGTGGGTGGTAAACTCCATCTAAAACTAAATATAACCATGAGACCGATAGTAAACAAGTACCGTGAGGGAAAGTTGAAAAGAACTCTGAATAGAGAGTTAAATAGTACGTGAAACTGCTTAGAGGTTAAGCCCGATGAACCTGAATATCCATTATGAAAAATTCATCATTAAATAATTAAAAAAATAATGTGCATTTTTTTCATATAAGGACATTGTAATCTATTAACATAATAAAGTATTTATCAAAAGATCATTGGTGATATTAAGTTTATTTAAATTAATTTGCTTTTTAAGCATATTAACATAAAATAAATACTAATGATTTGATAAAGTGTTGATAGATTTTATTATATATAATGCTAAAATTCATTTTTTGAATTTTACAAAAAATTTAATATCTATGATATTAATATTTATTTGTATGCATTTATATGATTAACAATGCGAAAGATTCAGGATACCTTCGGGACCCGTCTTGAAACACGGACCAAGGAGTCTAACATATGTGCAAGTCATTGAGTTATATTAAACTTAATGGCATAATTAACTTAACTTAAATATAATGGGATTAATTTTTAGTCTATTTTTTAATAAATAGTCAATTAATTCAATCCCGGGGCGTTCCATATAGTTATGTATAATGATAATTTATTATTATTTATACCTCTAACTGGAGCGTACCTTGAGCATATATGCTGTGACCCGAAAGATGGTGAACTATACTTGATCAGGTTGAAGTCAGGGGAAACCCTGATGGAAGACCGAAACAGTTCTGACGTGCAAATCGATTGTCAGAATTGAGTATAGGGGCGAAAGACCAATCGAACCATCTAGTAGCTGGTTCCCTCCGAAGTTTCCCTCAGGATAGCTGGTGCATTTAAAAATTATATAAAATAATCTTATCTGGTAAAGCGAATGATTAGAGGCCTTAGGGTCGAAACGATTTTAACCTATTCTCAAACTTTAAATGGGTAAGAACCTCACCTTTCTTGATATGAAGGTTGAGGTTATGATATAATGTGCCCAGTGGGCCACTTTTGGTAAGCAGAACTGGCGCTGTGGGATGAACCAAACGTAATGTTACGGTGCCTAAATTAACAACTCATGCAGATACCATGAAAGGCGTTGGTTGCTTAAAACAGCAGGACGGTGGACATGGAAGTCGTAATCCGCTAAGGAGTGTGTAACAACTCACCTGCCGAAGCAACTAGCCCTTAAAATGGATGGCGCTTAAGTTGTATACCTATACATTACCGCTAAAGTAGATGATTTATAAAACAATTTCGATTGATTTATAAATTTTGAAACTTTAGTGAGTAGGAGGGTACAATAGTGTGCTTAGAAGTGTTTGGCGTAAGCCTGCATGGAGCCGCTATTGGTACAGATCTTGGTGGTAGTAGCAAATAATCGAATGAGACCTTGGAGGACTGAAGTGGAGAAGGGTTTCGTGTGAACAGTGGTTGATCACGAGTTAGTCGGTCCTAAGTTCAAGGCGAAAGCCGAAAATTTTCAAGTTTTTAATAAAAAAAAATATTAATAAAAATATATTTAAAAATAATTAAAATACTTGAATTATTTTGAACGAAAGGGAATACGGTTCCAATTCCGTAACCTGTTGAGTATCCGTTTGTTATTAAAAATGGGCCTTGTGCTCATCCTGGCAACAGGAACGACCATAAAGAAGCCGTCGAGAGATATCGGAAGAGTTTTCTTTTCTGTTTTATAGTCGTACTACCATGGAAGTCTTTCGAAGAGAGATATGGTAGATGGACTAGAAGAGCATGACATTTACTGTTGTGTCGATATTTTCTCCTCGGACCTTGAAAATTTATGGTGGGGTCACGCAAACTTCTCAACAGGCCGTACCAATATCCGCAGCTGGTCTCCAAGGTGAAGAGTCTCTAGTCGATAGAATAATGTAGGTAAGGGAAGTCGGCAAATTAGATCCGTAACTTCGGGATAAGGATTGGCTCTGAAGATTGAGATAGTCGGGCTTGATTGGGAAGCAATACCATGGTTTATGTACTCGTTCTGGGTAAATAGAGAATTACGATTCTTGTTCCCCGGATAGTAGTTACGTAGCCAATTGTGGAACTTTCTTGCTAAAATTTTTAAGGAATTATATCATTCGATATATATTCCTTTTAAATTATAACGATTATCAATTAACAATCAATTCAGAACTGGCACGGACTTGGGGAATCCGACTGTCTAATTAAAACAAAGCATTGTGATGGCCCTAACGG
>NW_026562275.1:0-2500 GCF_027943255.1 Anastrepha obliqua
GGCTAGTTGCTTCGGCAGGTGAGTTGTTACACACTCCTTAGCGGATTACGACTTCCATGTCCACCGTCCTGCTGTTTTAAGCAACCAACGCCTTTCATGGTATCTGCATGAGTTGTTAATTTAGGCACCGTAACATTACGTTTGGTTCATCCCACAGCGCCAGTTCTGCTTACCAAAAGTGGCCCACTGGGCACATTATATCATAACCTCAACCTTCATATCAAGAAAGGTGAGGTTCTTACCCATTTAAAGTTTGAGAATAGGTTAAAATCGTTTCGACCCTAAGGCCTCTAATCATTCGCTTTACCAGATAAGATTATTTTATATAATTTTTAAATGCACCAGCTATCCTGAGGGAAACTTCGGAGGGAACCAGCTACTAGATGGTTCGATTGGTCTTTCGCCCCTATACTCAATTCTGACAATCGATTTGCACGTCAGAACTGTTTCGGTCTTCCATCAGGGTTTCCCCTGACTTCAACCTGATCAAGTATAGTTCACCATCTTTCGGGTCACAGCATATATGCTCAAGGTACGCTCCAGTTAGAGGTATAAATAATAATAAATTATCATTATACATAACTATATGGAACGCCCCGGGATTGAATTAATTGACTATTTATTAAAAAATAGACTAAAAATTAATCCCATTATATTTAAGTTAAGTTAATTATGCCATTAAGTTTAATATAACTCAATGACTTGCACATATGTTAGACTCCTTGGTCCGTGTTTCAAGACGGGTCCCGAAGGTATCCTGAATCTTTCGCATTGTTAATCATATAAATGCATACAAATAAATATTAATATCATAGATATTAAATTTTTTGTAAAATTCAAAAAATGAATTTTAGCATTATATATAATAAAATCTATCAACACTTTATCAAATCATTAGTATTTATTTTATGTTAATATGCTTAAAAAGCAAATTAATTTAAATAAACTTAATATCACCAATGATCTTTTGATAAATACTTTATTATGTTAATAGATTACAATGTCCTTATATGAAAAAAATGCACATTATTTTTTTTAATTATTTAATGATGAATTTTTCATAATGGATATTCAGGTTCATCGGGCTTAACCTCTAAGCAGTTTCACGTACTATTTAACTCTCTATTCAGAGTTCTTTTCAACTTTCCCTCACGGTACTTGTTTACTATCGGTCTCATGGTTATATTTAGTTTTAGATGGAGTTTACCACCCACTTAGTGCTGCACTATCAAGCAACACGACTCTTTGGAAATATCTTTCTAGTAATCATTAACGTTATACGGGCCTGGCACCCCTCTATGGGTAAATGGCCTCATTTAAGAAGGACTTAAATCGTTAATTTCTCATACTAGATATTAAGATATTCCATACACTGCATCTCACATTTGACATATAGACAAAGTGACTTAGTGCTGAACTATTTTCTTTTCGCTCGCCGCTACTAAGAAAAATCCTTGTTAGTTTCTTTTCCTCCCCTCATTAATATGCTTAAATTCAGGGGGTAATCCCATATGAGTTGAGGTTGTTTTTAATATTCTTTTTTTATCTTCTCACAATTTAATAAAAAAATTATATCATCTTTTCATCTCTATTTTTCTTTTCTCCTTTTATATATTGTAAATATATAAAAATAATAATAATGTAAAATGAGGCAATCCTAGAATAAAAAATTTAATTTTTATGCTAGACATTCCTCCTTTTAATTACATATATAAATTATTATTTTATATATATATATAAATAATATGAAAATTTTTTGTAAAGAATACTTAGATTCAATATTTTCATCATTTCATTTTATTTGAGAGGATTTTTTTTTTAAAGAATATATAATAAATAAAATTCATTATATATCTTTATTTTTTTTTGCTATTAATATTATGAATTATTTAAAATCCAATAATATACACATTTGCTTAAATTCAATTATTTTTATAAAAGAATAAGCAACTTATTTAGCATAGTCTTACAACCCTCAACCATATGTAGTCCAAGCAGTACTTTAAAATTGAATTTAATGTACATAACAGCATGGACTGCGATATGCGTTCAAAATGTCGATGTTCATGTGTCCTGCAGTTCACACGATGACGCACAGTTTGCTGCGTTCTTCATCGACCCATGAGCCAAGTGATCCACCGCTTAGAGTATTTTTTTATTTATTTTTATTTATAACAAATGTCAATTTTTTTTTGCATATATTAATTGAAAGAGTAAAATTAAATAATATTAATAATATATAAATTGATTTTCTTTCAATAATATATATCAAATATATTTAACTCTAAACATTTTTATTAAGTTGCGAATGTCTTAGTTCAACAATAATACAGTGGTGGTATTTATTATGATTCAATTATTTTGTATTTTTTTAATCATTTTATGTATATATAATAATATAATAAATATATACCACTTTTGTTATTGTGAACAAATTAACTTATCATTCAATCAAATGAATAATAAGTACAACTTTTTATTTTCATGTTTAAAGGTTTTT
>NW_026562275.1:5000-7500 GCF_027943255.1 Anastrepha obliqua
AATGTAATAATTTCATATATTACATAATTTTTCTCTTTGAATTGAAATTAATAATTTCATAATTCTATTTTTTAATCATAAATATATATGATTGAAAAAATTTTCTCCTCTTTTCCTTTGTTTAAAATTTAATTTTTCTTATAAATTTTTGTTTTTCTTATTTTTTTCTCTTCATCATCTGTTTAATTTCCTGTATTTATACAAGAAACAAACAGTTGAGGATAATTTCTATGTAATGCTAGTATAGAATATAAAATTTTGAATTCAAAAATTTATTTCTATTTAAACTAACTATAGAAAACCAGGAATAAAATACAATAACACCAATATGCCATAACATGTTAGTATAGAATATAGATTCTTCATATATGTATATATATTCGAAAATTTTTTCTATTTAAACTAACGTATGGAAAACCAGGAATAAAATCATAATATTACCAGTTTAATATGGCTCAAATTCGAGTTTCATATAGTTATGATTCGATTTATATGCTTCAATATCATTGGTTAGTTAACTTTTGATATTTTCATATTATATCACATGCCTTCACCGTGAGTGTTTTTTGCCATGCACACCTCACATTGTCAAAAATGTATGGGAAAAATTCATTTCAATACATTTCAGTTTGATTTGAAATGTCTTTATTATATATTTTAGTGCCAATATGCCAAGGTTATATTCCATAACTCTCTATTTAAACTAACGTATGGAAAACCAGGCATAAAATCACAATATTACCAGTTTAATATGGCTCAAATTCGAGTTTCATATAGTTATGATTCGATTTATATGCTTCAATATCATTGGTTAGTTAACTTTTGATATTTTCATATTATATCACATGCCTTCACCGTGAGTGTTTTTTGCCATGCACACCTCACATTGTCAAAAATGTATGGGAAAAATTCATTTCAATACATTTCAGTTTGATTTGAAATGTCTTTATTATATATTTTAGTGCCAATATGCCAAGGTTATATTCCATAACTCTCTATTTAAACTAACGTATGGAAAACCAGGCATAAAATCACAATATTACCAGTTTAATATGGCTCAAATTCGAGTTTCATATAGTTATGATTCGATTTATATGCTTCAATATCATTGGTTAGTTAACTTTTGATATTTTCATATTATATCACATGCCTTCACCGTGAGTGTTTTTTGCCATGCACACCTCACATTGTCAAAAATGTATGGGAAAAATTCATTTCAATACATTTCAGTTTGATTTGAAATGTCTTTATTATATATTTTAGTGCCAATATGCCAAGGTTATATTCCATAACTCTCTATTTAAACTAACGTATGGAAAACCAGGCATAAAATCACAATATTACCAGTTTAATATGGCTCAAATTCGAGTTTCATATAGTTATGATTCGATTTATATGCTTCAATATCATTGGTTAGTTAACTTTTGATATTTTCATATTATATCACATGCCTTCACCGTGAGTGTTTTTTGCCATGCACACCTCACATTGTCAAAAATGTATGGGAAAAATTCATTTCAATACATTTCAGTTTGATTTGAAATGTCTTTATTATATATTTTAATGGCAATATGCCAAGGTTATATTCCATAAAATGTTAGTATAGAATATAGATTCTTCATATATGTATATATATTCGAGAATTTTTTTCTATTTAAACTAACGTATGGAAAACCAGGCATAAAATCACAATATTACCAGTTTAATATGGCTCAAATTCGAGTTTCATATAGTTATGATTCGATTTATATGTTTCAATATCATTGGTTAGTTAACTTTTGATATTTTCATATTATATCACATGCCTTCACCGTGAGTGTTTTTTTGCCATGCACACCTCACATTGTCAAAAATGTATGGGAAAAATTCATTTCAATACATTTCAGTTTGATTTGAAATGTCTTTATTATATATTTTAGTGCCAATATGCCAAGGTTATATTCCATAACATGTTAGTATTAGAATATAGATTCTTCATATATGTATATATATTCGAAAATTTTTTCTATTTAAACTAACGTATGGAAAACCAGGCATAAAATCACAATATTACCAGTTTAATATGGCTTAAATTCGAGTTTCATATAGTTATGATTCGATTTATATGCTTCAATATCATTGGTTAGTTAACTTTTGATATTTTCATATTATTTCACATGCCTTCACCGTGAGTGTTTTTTGCCATGCACACCTCACATTGTCAAAAATGTATGGGAAAAATTCATTTCAATACATTTCAGTTTGATTTGAAATGTCTTTATTATATATTTTAGTGCCAATATGCCAAGGTTATATTCCATAACATGTTAGTATTAGAATATAGATTCTTCATATATGTATATATATTCGAAAATTTTTTCTATTTAAACTAACGTATGGAAAACCAGGCATAAAATCACAATATTACCAGTTTAATATGGCTT
Organism: Anastrepha obliqua; assembly: GCF_027943255.1. Taxonomy (NCBI): domain Eukaryota; kingdom Metazoa; phylum Arthropoda; class Insecta; order Diptera; family Tephritidae; genus Anastrepha; species Anastrepha obliqua. The sequence continues at coordinate 7,424 of NW_026562275.1, forward strand.
AAATTCGAGTTTCATATAGTTATGATTCGATTTATATGCTTCAATATCATTGGTTAGTTAACTTTTGATATTTTCAT
>NW_026562275.1:12500-22500 GCF_027943255.1 Anastrepha obliqua
TATTTTTAAATATATTTTTATTAATATTTTTTTTTTATTAAAAACTTGAAAATTTTCGGCTTTCGCCTTGAACTTAGGACCGACTAACTCGTGATCAACCACTGTTCACACGAAACCCTTCTCCACTTCAGTCCTCCAAGGTCTCATTCGATTATTTGCTACTACCACCAAGATCTGTACCAATAGCGGCTCCATGCAGGCTTACGCCAAACACTTCTAAGCACACTATTGTACCCTCCTACTCACTAAAGTTTCAAAATTTATAAATCAATCGAAATTGTTTTATAAATCATCTACTTTAGCGGTAATGTATAGGTATACAACTTAAGCGCCATCCATTTTAAGGGCTAGTTGCTTCGGCAGGTGAGTTGTTACACACTCCTTAGCGGATTACGACTTCCATGTCCACCGTCCTGCTGTTTTAAGCAACCAACGCCTTTCATGGTATCTGCATGAGTTGTTAATTTAGGCACCGTAACATTACGTTTGGTTCATCCCACAGCGCCAGTTCTGCTTACCAAAAGTGGCCCACTGGGCACATTATATCATAACCTCAACCTTCATATCAAGAAAGGTGAGGTTCTTACCCATTTAAAGTTTGAGAATAGGTTAAAATCGTTTCGACCCTAAGGCCTCTAATCATTCGCTTTACCAGATAAGATTATTTTATATAATTTTTAAATGCACCAGCTATCCTGAGGGAAACTTCGGAGGGAACCAGCTACTAGATGGTTCGATTGGTCTTTCGCCCCTATACTCAATTCTGACAATCGATTTGCACGTCAGAACTGTTTCGGTCTTCCATCAGGGTTTCCCCTGACTTCAACCTGATCAAGTATAGTTCACCATCTTTCGGGTCACAGCATATATGCTCAAGGTACGCTCCAGTTAGAGTATAAATAATAATAAATTATCATTATACATAACTATATGGAACGCCCCGGGATTGAATTAATTGACTATTTATTAAAAAATAGACTAAAAATTAATCCCATTATATTTAAGTTAAGTTAATTATGCCATTAAGTTTAATATAACTCAATGACTTGCACATATGTTAGACTCCTTGGTCCGTGTTTCAAGACGGGTCCCGAAGGTATCCTGAATCTTTCGCATTGTTAATCATATAAATGCATACAAATAAATATTAATATCATAGATATTAAATTTTTTGTAAAATTCAAAAAATGAATTTTAGCATTATATATAATAAAATCTATCAACACTTTATCAAATCATTAGTATTTATTTTATGTTAATATGCTTAAAAAGCAAATTAATTTAAATAAACTTAATATCACCAATGATCTTTTGATAAATACTTTATTATGTTAATAGATTACAATGTCCTTATATGAAAAAAATGCACATTATTTTTTTAATTATTTAATGATGAATTTTTCATAATGGATATTCAGGTTCATCGGGCTTAACCTCTAAGCAGTTTCACGTACTATTTAACTCTCTATTCAGAGTTCTTTTCAACTTTCCCTCACGGTACTTGTTTACTATCGGTCTCATGGTTATATTTAGTTTTAGATGGAGTTTACCACCCACTTAGTGCTGCACTATCAAGCAACACGACTCTTTGGAAATATCTTTCTAGTAATCATTAACGTTATACGGGCCTGGCACCCTCTATGGGTAAATGGCCTCATTTAAGAAGGACTTAAATCGTTAATTTCTCATACTAGATATTAAGATATTCCATACACTGCATCTCACATTTGACATATAGACAAAGTGACTTAGTGCTGAACTATTTTCTTTTCGCTCGCCGCTACTAAGAAAATCCTTGTTAGTTTCTTTTCCTCCCCTCATTAATATGCTTAAATTCAGGGGGTAATCCCATATGAGTTGAGGTTGTTTTAATATTCTTTTTTTATCTTCTCACAATTTAATAAAAAAATTATATCATCTTTTCATCTCTATTTTTCTTTTCTCCTTTTATATATTGTAAATATATAAAAAAATAATAATGTAAAATGAGGCAATCCTAGAATAAAAAATTTAATTTTTATGCTAGACATTCCTCCTTTTAATTACATATATAAATTATTATTTTATATATATATATAAATAATATGAAAATTTTTTGTAAAGAATACTTAGATTCAATATTTTCATCATTTCATTTTATTTGAGAGGATTTTTTTTTTAAAGAATATATAATAAATAAAATTCATTATATATCTTTATTTTTTTTGCTATTAATATTATGAATTATTTAAAATCCAATAATATACACATTTGCTTAAATTCAATTATTTTTATAAAAGAATAAGCAACTTATTTAGCATAGTCTTACAACCCTCAACCATATGTAGTCCAAGCAGTACTTTAAAATTGAATTTAATGTACATAACAGCATGGACTGCGATATGCGTTCAAAATGTCGATGTTCATGTGTCCTGCAGTTCACACGATGACGCACAGTTTGCTGCGTTCTTCATCGACCCATGAGCCAAGTGATCCACCGCTTAGAGTATTTTTTTATTTATTTTTATTTATAACAAATGTCAATTTTTTTTTGCATATATTAATTGAAAGAGTAAAATTAAATAATATTAATAATATATAAATTGATTTTCTTTCAATAATATATATCAAATATATTTAACTCTAAACATTTTTATTAAGTTGCGAATGTCTTAGTTCAACAATAATACAGTGGTGGTATTTATTATGATTCAATTATTTTGTATTTTTTTAATCATTTTATGTATATATAATAATATAATAAATATATACCACTTTTGTTATTGTGAACAAATTAACTTATCATTCAATCAAATGAATAATAAGTACAACTTTTTATTTTCATGTTTAAAGGTTTTTAAAAGAAAAAAATAAGAAAAAACATTACAAAATGTACCATCATATATTATATTTAATATGATATAATTGATGGATCACAAATTGAATGAAAAAGAATAAAAAGAATTATGGATTCAAAATAATTATATAAATTTTTTTTTTTTTTTCTTTTTTTTTTTTTTTTTTTTTTTCTTTTTGTTCGTTTGTTTGCTTGTCTGTTTGTTTGTTTGTTTGTTTGTTTTTCTTACGGATATGGAACACAATAATGATCCTTCCGCAGGTTCACCTACGGAAACCTTGTTACGACTTTTACTTCCTCTAAATAATCAAGTTCGGTCAACTTTTGCGAAACAACCGTGACACACGAGGCGTCACAGTGATCACGTCCGGAGACCTCACTAAATAATTCAATCGGTAGTAGCGACGGGCGGTATGTACAAAGGGCAGGGACTTAATCAATGCGAGTTAATAACTCGCACTTACTGGGAATTCCAAGTTCATGTGAACAGTTTCAGTTCACAATCCCAAGCATGAAAGTGGTTCAGCGGTTTACCCGGACCTCTCGGTCTAGGAAATACACGTTGATACTTTCATTGTAGCGCGCGTGCAGCCCAGGACATCTAAGGGCATCACAGACCTGTTATTGCTCAATCTCGTTACTGCTAGACGCAATTTGTCCATTTAAGAAGCTAGTGTCCTTATAATGGGACAAACCAACAGGTACGACTCCACTTATATAAACACATTCAAACACTTGTACATTCAAGATGTACGCATGAAAGAAGGCTATATAAGTTTCAACATCATAATCCTGAAAGCATCTATTTAATATATTTGAGTCTCGTTCGTTATCGGAATTAACCAGACAAATCACTCCACGAACTAAGAACGGCCATGCACCACCACCCATAGATTCGAGAAAGAGCTATCAATCTGTCTTACACGCTTATGTTCGGACCTGGTAAGTTTTCCCGTGTTGAGTCAAATTAAGCCGCAGGCTCCACTCCTGGTGGTGCCCTTCCGTCAATTCCTTTAAGTTTCAGCTTTGCAACCATACTTCCCCCGGAGCCCAAAAGCTTTGGTTTCCCGGGAAGCGACTGAGAGAGCCATAGTAGTAGCTACACCCAATTGCTAGCTGGCATCGTTTATGGTTAGAACTAGGGCGGTATCTGATCGCCTTCGAACCTCTAACTTTCGTTCTTGATTAATGAAAACATCTTTGGCAAATGCTTTCGCTTAAGTTAGTCTTACGACGGTCCAAGAATTTCACCTCTCGCGTCGTATACTAATGCCCCCAAACTGCTTCTATTAATCATTACCTCTTGATCTAAAAACCAATGAAAGTAGAACAGAGGTCTTATTTCATTATTCCATGCACAAAATATTCAGGCATTTGGAGCCTGCTTTAAGCACTCTAATTTGTTCAAAGTAATTGTACCGGCCCACAACAACACTCGATGAAGAGCACTGAAGTAGGTTTAAATAGGAGGAATATATAAAAAATACATTGTATTAATTATATATAAGAACTCCACCGGTATACGCTTACATACATAAGGTAATGTACATACCACAATATATAGTTGTACTACCCGTATGAAGCACAAATTCAACTACGAACGTTTTAAACCGCAACAACTTTAATATACGCTATTGGAGCTGGAATTACCCGCGGCTGCTGGCACCCAGACTTGCCCTCCAATAGGTCCTTGTTAAAGGATTTAAAGTGTACTCATTCCAATTACAGGGCCTCGGATATGAGTCCTGTATTGTTATTTTTCGTCACTACCTCCCCGAACTGGGAGTGGGTAATTTACGCGCCTGCTGCCTTCCTTAGATGTGGTAGCCGTTTCTCAGGCTCCCTCTCCGGAATCGAACCCTGATTCCCCGTTACCCGTTGCAACCATGGTAGTCCTAGATACTACCATCAAAAGTTGATAGGGCAGACATTTGAAAGATCTGTCGTCGGTACGGGACCATACGATCTGCAAGTTATCTAGAGTTCAACCCAATTTAAACGATCAAATGATCGCTTGGTTTTAGTCTAATAAAAGCACACGTTCCATAAGGTCCGTGTTTATATTGCATGTATTAGCTCTAGAATTACCACAGTTATCCAAGTAACTGTTAACGATCTATGGAACCATAACTGATATAATGAGCCTTTTGCGGTTTCACTTTTAATTTGTTTGTACTTAGACATGCATGGCTTAATCTTTGAGACAAGCATATAACTACTGGCAGGATCAACCAGAATAATATTTGTATTTATATATTTTTCTTTGTTTTTCATATTTGAAAATTTCATAAATTACGGTGTATATAAAAAGTAAAGGGGCGACCCCCCTTTAGCTTTTTCTTATCAAATTCAAAAACCGTTTTTTATGAAAAAGAATTTTCGTTCTCTATATTATATATTTTATATAAAAATATAAGAACGATATTTCTTCTTAATATTTGCCAATTTTCAAATAATTTATCATTCTTAATAACATTTTACTTTTTTTCAAATGCATTTTTAATGTAATAATTTCATATATTACATAATTTTTCTCTTTGAATTGAAATTAATAATTTCATAATTCTATTTTTTAATCATAAATATATATGATTGAAAAAATTTTCTCCTCTTTTCCTTTGTTTAAAATTTAATTTTTCTTATAAATTTTTGTTTTTCTTATTTTTTTCTCTTCATCATCTGTTTAATTTCCTGTATTTATACAAGAAACAAACAGTTGAGGATAATTTCTATGTAATGCTAGTATAGAATATAAAATTTTGAATTCAAAAATTTATTTCTATTTAAACTAACTATAGAAAACCAGGAATAAAATACAATAACACCAATATGCCATAACATGTTAGTATAGAATATAGATTCTTCATATATGTATATATATTCGAAAATTTTTTCTATTTAAACTAACGTATGGAAAACCAGGAATAAAATCATAATATTACCAGTTTAATATGCTCAAATTCGAGTTTCATATAGTTATGATTCGATTTATATGCTTCAATATCATGGTTAGTTAACTTTTGATATTTTCATATTATATCACATGCCTTCACCGTGAGTGTTTTTTGCCATGCACACCTCACATTGTCAAAAATGTATGGGAAAAATTCATTTCAATACATTTTCAGTTTGATTTGAAATGTCTTTATTATATATTTTAGTGCCAATATGCCAAGGTTATATTCCATAACTCTCTATTTAAACTAACGTATGGAAAACCAGGCATAAAATCACAATATTACCAGTTTAATATGGCTCAAATTCGAGTTTCATATAGTTATGATTCGATTTATATGCTTCAATATCATTGGTTAGTTAACTTTTGATATTTTCATATTATATCACATGCCTTCACCGTGAGTGTTTTTTGCCATGCACACCTCACATTGTCAAAAATGTATGGGAAAAATTCATTTCAATACATTTCAGTTTGATTTGAAATGTCTTTATTATATATTTTAGTGCCAATATGCCAAGGTTATATTCCATAACTCTCTATTTAAACTAACGTATGGAAAACCAGGCATAAAATCACAATATTACCAGTTTAATATGGCTCAAATTCGAGTTTCATATAGTTATGATTCGATTTATATGCTTCAATATCATTGGTTAGTTAACTTTTGATATTTTCATATTATATCACATGCCTTCACCGTGAGTGTTTTTTGCCATGCACACCTCACATTGTCAAAAATGTATGGGAAAAATTCATTTCAATACATTTCAGTTTGATTTGAAATGTCTTTATTATATATTTTAGTGCCAATATGCCAAGGTTATATTCCATAACTCTCTATTTAAACTAACGTATGGAAAACCAGGCATAAAATCACAATATTACCAGTTTAATATGGCTCAAATTCGAGTTTCATATAGTTATGATTCGATTTATATGCTTCAATATCATTGGTTAGTTAACTTTTGATATTTTCATATTATATCACATGCCTTCACCGTGAGTGTTTTTTGCCATGCACACCTCACATTGTCAAAAATGTATGGGAAAAATTCATTTCAATACATTTCAGTTTGATTTGAAATGTCTTTATTATATATTTTAATGGCAATATGCCAAGGTTATATTCCATAAAATGTTAGTATAGAATATAGATTCTTCATATATGTATATATATTCGAGAATTTTTTTCTATTTAAACTAACGTATGGAAAACCAGGCATAAAATCACAATATTACCAGTTTAATATGGCTCAAATTCGAGTTTCATATAGTTATGATTCGATTTTATATGTTTCAATATCATTGGTTAGTTTAACTTTTGATATTTTCATATTATATCACATGCCTTCACCGTGAGTGTTTTTTGCCATGCACACCTCACATTGTCAAAAATGTATGGGAAAAATTCATTTCAATACATTTCAGTTGATTTGAAATGTCTTTATTATATATTTTAGTGCCAATATGCCAAGGTTATATTCCATAACATGTTAGTATTAGAATATAGATTCTTCATATATGTATATATATTCGAAAATTTTTTCTATTTAAACTAACGTATGGAAAACCAGGCATAAAATCACAATATTACCAGTTTAATATGGCTTAAATTCGAGTTTCATATAGTTATGCTTCGATTTATATGCTTCAATATCATTGGTTAGTTAACTTTTGATATTTTCATATTATTTCACATGCCTTCACCGTGAGTGTTTTTTGCCATGCACACCTCACATTGTCAAAAATGTATGGGAAAAATTCATTTCAATACATTTCAGTTTGATTTGAAATGTCTTTATTATATATTTTAGTGCCAATATGCCAAGGTTATATTCCATAACATGTTAGTATAGCTAATATGAATTCTTCATATATGTATATATATTCGAAAATTTTTTCTATTTAAACTAACGTATGGAAAACCAGGCATAAAATCACAATATTACCAGTTTAATATGGCTTAAATTCGAGTTTCATATAGTTATGATTCGATTTATATGCTTCAATATCATTGGTTAGTTAACTTTTGATATTTTCATATTATTTCACATGCCTTCACCGTGAGTGTTTTTTGCCATGCACACCTCACATTGTCAAAAATGTATGGGAAAAATTCATTTCCATACATTTCAGTTTGATTTGAAATGTCTTTATTATATATTTTAGTGCCAATATGCCAAGGTTATATTCCATAACATGTTAGTATTAGAATATAGATTCTTCATATATGTATATATATTCGAAAATTTTTTCTATTTAAACTAACGTATGGAAAACCAGGCATAAAATCACAATATTACCAGTTTAATATGGCTTAAATTCGAGTTTCATATAGTTATGATTCGATTTATATGCTTCAATATCATTGGTTAGTTAACTTTTGATATTTTCATATTATATCACATGCCTTCACCGTGAGTGTTTTTTGCCATGCACACCTCACATTGTCAAAAATGTATGGGAAAAATTCATTTCAATACATTTCAGTTTGATTTGAAATGTCTTTATTATATATTTTAGTGCCAATATGCCAAGGTTATATTCCCATAACTCTCTATTTAAACTAACGTATGGAAAACCAGGCATAAAATCACAATATTACCAGTTTAATATGGCTTAAATTCGAGTTTCATATAGTTATGCTTCGATTTATATGCTTCAATATCATTGGTTAGTTAACTTTTGATATTTTCATATTATTTCACATGCCTTCACCGTGAGTGTTTTTTGCCATGCACACCTCACATTGTCAAAAATGTATGGGAAAAATTCATTTCAATACATTTCAGTTTGATTTGAAATGTCTTTATTATATATTTTTAGTGCCAATATGCCAAGGTTATATTCCATAACTCTCTATTTAAACTAACGTATGGAAAACCAGGCATAAAATCACAATATTACCAGTTTAATATGGCTCAAATTCGAGTTTCATATAGTTATGATTCGATTTATATGCTTCAATATCATTGGTTAGTTAACTTTTGATATTTTCATATTATATCACATGCCTTCACCGTGAGTGTTTTTTGCCATGCACACCTCACATTGTCAAAAATGTATGGGAAAAATTCATTTCAATACATTTCAGTTTGATTTGAAATGTCTTTATTATATATTTTAGTGCCAATATGCCAAGGTTATATTCCATAACTCTCTATTTAAACTAACGTATGAAAACCAGGAATAAAATCACAATATTACCAGTTTAATATGGCTCAAATTCGAGTTTCATATAGTTATGATTCGATTATATGCTTCAATATCATTGGTTAGTTAACTTTTGATATTTTCATATTATATCACATGCCTTCACCGTGAGTGTTTTTTGCCATGCACACCTCACATTGTCAAAAATGTATGGGAAAAATTCATTTCAATACATTTCAGTTTGATTTGAAATGTCTTTATTATATATTTTAGTGCCAATATGCCAAGGTTATATTCCATAACTCTCTATTTAAACTAACGTATGGAAAACCAGGCATAAAATCACAATATTACCAGTTTAATATGGCTCAAATTCGAGTTTCATATAGTTATGATTCGATTTATATGCTTCAATATCATTGGTTAGTTAACTTTTGATATTTTCATATTATATCACATGCCTTCACCGTGAGTGTTTTTTGCCATGCACACCTCACATTGTCAAAAATGTATGGGAAAAATTCATTTCAATACATTTCAGTTTGATTTGAAATGTCTTTATTATATATTTTAGTGCCAATATGCCAAGGTTATATTCCATAACTTTCTATTTAAACTAACGTATGGAAAACCAGGCATAAAATCACAATATTACCAGTTTAATATGGCTTAAATTCGAGTTTCATATAGTTATGATTCGATTTATATGCTTCAATATCATTGGTTAGTTAACTTTTGATATTTTCATATTATATCACATGCCTTCACCGTGAGTGTTTTTTGCCATGCACACCTCACATTGTCAAAAATGTATGGGAAAAATTCATTTCAATACATTTCAGTTTGATTTGAAATGTCTTTATTATATATTTTAGTGCCAATATGCCAAGGTTATATTCCATAACTTTCTATTTAAACTAACGTATGGAAAACCAGGCATAAAATCACAATATTACCAGTTTAATATGGCTTAAAATTCGAGTTTCATATAGTTATGATTCGATTTATATGTTTCAATATCATTGGTTAGTTAACTTTTGATATTTTCATAT
>NW_026562275.1:32500-40000 GCF_027943255.1 Anastrepha obliqua
TTCGAGTTTCATATAGTTATGATTCGATTTATATGCTTCAATATCATTGGTTAGTTAACTTTTGATATTTTCATATTATTTCACATGCCTTCACCGTGAGTGTTTTTTGCCATGCACACCTCACATTGTCAAAAATGTATGGGAAAAATTCATTTCAATACATTTCAGTTTGATTTGAAATGTCTTTATTATATATTTTAGTGCCAATATGCCAAGGTTATATTCCATAACATGTTAGTATTAGAATATAGATTCTTCATATATGTATATATATTCGAAAATTTTTTCTATTTAAACTAACGTATGGAAAACCAGGCATAAAATCACAATATTACCAGTTTAATATGGCTTAAATTCGAGTTTCATATAGTTATGATTCGATTTATATGCTTCAATATCATTGGTTAGTTAACTTTTGATATTTTCATATTATATCACATGCCTTCACCGTGAGTGTTTTTTGCCATGCACACCTCACATTGTCAAAAATGTATGGGAAAAATTCATTTCAATACATTTCAGTTTGATTTGAAATGTCTTTATTATATATTTTAGTGCCAATATGCCAAGGTTATATTCCATAACTCTCTATTTAAACTAACGTATGGAAAACCAGGCATAAAATCACAATATTACCAGTTTAATATGGCTTAAATTCGAGTTTCATATAGTTATGCTTCGATTTATATGCTTCAATATCATTGGTTAGTTAACTTTTGATATTTTCATATTATTTCACATGCCTTCACCGTGAGTGTTTTTTGCCATGCACACCTCACATTGTCAAAAATGTATGGGAAAAATTCATTTCAATACATTTCAGTTTGATTTGAAATGTCTTTATTATATATTTTAGTGCCAATATGCCAAGGTTATATTCCATAACTCTCTATTTAAACTAACGTATGGAAAACCAGGCATAAAATCACAATATTACCAGTTTAATATGGCTCAAATTCGAGTTTCATATAGTTATGATTCGATTTATATGCTTCAATATCATTGGTTAGTTAACTTTTGATATTTTCATATTATTTCACATGCCTTCACCGTGAGTGTTTTTTGCCATGCACACCTCACATTGTCAAAAATGTATGGGAAAAATTCATTTCAATACATTTCAGTTTGATTTGAAATGTCTTTATTATATATTTTAGTGCCAATATGCCAAGGTTATATTCCATAACTCTCTATTTAAACTAACGTATGGAAAACCAGGCATAAAATCACAATATTACCAGTTTAATATGGCTCAAATTCGAGTTTCATATAGTTATGATTCGATTTATATGCTTCAATATCATTGGTTAGTTAACTTTTGATATTTTCATATTATATCACATGCCTTCACCGTGAGTGTTTTTTGCCCATGCACCTCACATTGTCAAAAATGTATGGGAAAAATTCATTTCAATACATTTCAGTTTGATTTGAAATGTCTTTATTATATATTTTAATGGCAATATGCCAAGGTTATATTCCATAAAATGTTAGTATAGAATATAGATTCTTCATATATGTATATATATTCGAGAATTTTTTTCTATTTAAACTAACGTATGGAAAACCAGGCATAAAATCACAATATTACCAGTTTAATATGGCTCAAATTCGAGTTTCATATAGTTATGATTCGATTTATATGTTTCAATATCATTGGTTAGTTAACTTTTGATATTTTCATATTATATCACATGCCTTCACCGTGAGTGTTTTTTTGCCATGCACACCTCACATTGTCAAAAATGTATGGGAAAAATTCATTTCAATACATTTCAGTTTGATTTGAAATGTCTTTATTATATATTTTAGTGCCAATATGCCAAGGTTATATTCCATAACATGTTAGTATTAGAATATAGATTCTTCATATATGTATATATATTCGAAAATTTTTTCTATTTAAACTAACGTATGGAAAACCAGGCATAAAATCACAATATTACCAGTTTAATATGGCTTAAATTCGAGTTTCATATAGTTATGATTCGATTTATATGCTTCAATATCATTGGTTAGTTAACTTTTGATATTTTCATATTATTTCACATGCCTTCACCGTGAGTGTTTTTTGCCATGCACACCTCACATTGTCAAAAATGTATGGGAAAAATTCATTTCAATACATTTCAGTTTGATTTGAAATGTCTTTATTATATATTTTAGTGCCAATATGCCAAGGTTATATTCCATAACATGTTAGTATTAGAATATAGATTCTTCATATATGTATATATATTCGAAAATTTTTTCTATTTAAACTAACGTATGGAAAACCAGGCATAAAATCACAATATTACCAGTTTAATATGGCTTAAATTCGAGTTTCATATAGTTTATGATTCGATTTATATGCTTCAATATCATTGGTTAGTTAACTTTTGATATTTTCATATTATTTCACATGCCTTCACCGTGAGTGTTTTTTGCCATGCACACCTCACATTGTCAAAAATGTATGGGAAAAATTCATTTCAATACATTTCAGTTTGATTTGAAATGTCTTTATTATATATTTTAGTGCCAATATGCCAAGGTTATATTCCATAACATGTTAGTATTAGAATATAGATTCTTCATATATGTATATATATTCGAAAATTTTTTCTATTTAAACTAACGTATGGAAAACCAGGCATAAAATCACAATATTACCAGTTTAATATGGCTTAAATTCGAGTTTCATATAGTTATGATTCGATTTATATGCTTCAATATCATTGGTTAGTTAACTTTTGATATTTTCATATTATATCACATGCCTTCACCGTGAGTGTTTTTTTGCCATGCACACCTCACATTGTCAAAAATGTATGGGAAAAATTCATTTCAATACATTTCAGTTTGATTTGAAAATGTCTTTATTATATATTTTAGTGCCAATATGCCAAGGTTATATTCCATAACTCTCTATTTAAACTAACGTATGGAAAACCCAGGCATAAAATCACAATATTACCAGTTTAATATGGCTTAAATTCGAGTTTCATATAGTTATGCTTCGATTTATATGCTTCAATATCATTGGTTAGTTAACTTTTGATATTTTCATATTATTTCACATGCCTTCACCGTGAGTGTTTTTTGCCATGCACACCTCACATTGTCAAAAATGTATGGGAAAAATTCATTTCAATACATTTCAGTTTGATTTGAAATGTCTTTATTATATATTTTAGTGCCAATATGCCAAGGTTATATTCCATAACTCTCTATTTAAACTAACGTATGGAAAACCAGGCATAAAATCACAATATTACCAGTTTAATATGGCTCAAATTCGAGTTTCATATAGTTATGATTCGATTTATATGCTTCAATATCATTGGTTAGTTAACTTTTGATATTTTCATATTATATCACATGCCTTCACCGTGAGTGTTTTTTGCCATGCACACCTCACATTGTCAAAAATGTATGGGAAAAATTCATTTCAATACATTTCAGTTTGATTTGAAATGTCTTTATTATATATTTTAGTGCCAATATGCCAAGGTTATATTCCATAACTCTCTATTTAAACTAACGTATGGAAAACCAGGAATAAAATCACAATATTACCAGTTTAATATGGCTCAAATTCGAGTTTCATATAGTTATGATTCGATTTATATGTTTCAATATCATTGGTTAGTTAACTTTTGATATTTTCATATTATATCACATGCCTTCACCGTGAGTGTTTTTTGCATGCACACCTCACATTGTCAAAAATGTATGGGAAAAATTCATTTCAATACATTTCAGTTTGATTTGAAATGTCTTTATTATATATTTTAGTGCCAATATGCCAAGGTTATATTCCATAAACTCTCTATTTAAACTAACGTATGGAAAACCAGGCATAAAATCACAATATTACCAGTTTAATATGGCTCAAATTCGAGTTTCATATAGTTATGATTCGATTTATATGTTTCAATATCATTGGTTAGTTAACTTTTGATATTTTCATATTATATCACATGCCTTCACCGTGAGTGTTTTTTGCCATGCACACCTCACATTGTCAAAAATGTATGGGAAAAATTCATTTCAATACATTTCAGTTTGATTTGAAATGTCTTTATTATATATTTTAGTGCCAATATGCCAAGGTTATATTCCATAACATGTTAGTATTAGAATATAGATTCTTCATATATGTATATATATTCGAAAATTTTTTCTATTTAAACTAACGTATGGAAAACCAGGCATAAAATCACAATATTACCAGTTTAATATGGCTCAAATTCGAGTTTCATATAGTTATGATTCGATTTATATGTTTCAATATCATTGGTTAGTTAACTTTTGATATTTTCATATTATATCACATGCCTTCACCGTGAGTGTTTTTTGCCATGCACACCTCACATTGTCAAAAATGTATGGGAAAAATTCATTTCAATACATTTCAGTTTGATTTGAAATGTCCTTTATTATATATTTTAGTGCCAATATGCCAAGGTTATATTCCATAACATGTTAGTATTAGAATATAGATTCTTCATATATGTATATATATTCGAAAATTTTTTCTATTTAAACTAACGTATGGAAAACCAGGCATAAAATCACAATATTACCAGTTTAATATGGCTTAAATTCGAGTTTCATATAGTTATGATTCGATTTATATGCTTCAATATCATTGGTTAGTTAACTTTTGATATTTTCATATTATATCACATGCCTTCACCGTGAGTGTTTTTTGCCATGCACACCTCACATTGTCAAAAATGTATGGGAAAAATTCAGTTCAATACATTTCAGTTTGATTTGAAATGTCTTTATTATATATTTTAGTGCCAATATGCCAAGGTTATATTCCATAACATGTTAGTATTAGAATATAGATTCTTCATATATGTATATATATTCGAAAATTTTTTCTATTTAAACTAACGTATGGAAAACCAGGCATAAAATCACAATATTACCAGTTTAATATGGCTTAAATTCGAGTTTCATATAGTTATGATTCGATTTATATGTTTCAATATCATTGGTTAGTTAACTTTTGATATTTTCATATTATATCACATGCCTTCACCGTGAGTGTTTTTTGCCATGCACACCTCACATTGTCAAAAATGTATGGGAAAAATTCATTTCAATACATTTCAGTTTGATTTGAAATGTCTTTATTATATATTTTAGTGCCAATATGCCAAGGTTATATTCCATAACATGTTAGTATTAGAATATAGATTCTTCAATATATGTATATATATTCGAAAATTTTTTCTATTTAAACTAACGTATGGAAAACCAGGCATAAAATCACAATATTACCAGTTTAATATGGCTTAAATTCGAGTTTCATATAGTTATGATTCGATTTATATGCTTCAATATCATTGGTTAGTTAACTTTTGATATTTTCATATTATTTCACATGCCTTCACCGTGAGTGTTTTTTGCCATGCACACCTCACATTGTCAAAAATGTATGGGAAAAAATTCATTTCAATACATTTCAGTTTGATTTGAAATGTCTTTATTATATATTTTAGTGCCAATATGCCAAGGTTATATTCCATAACATGTTAGTATTAGAATATAGATTCTTCATATATGTATATATATTCGAAAATTTTTTCTATTTAAACTAACGTATGGAAAACCAGGCATAAAATCACAATATTACCAGTTTAATATGGCTTAAATTCGAGTTTCATATAGTTATGATTCGATTTATATGCTTCAATATCATTGGTTAGTTAACTTTTGATATTTTCATATTATATCACATGCCTTCACCGTGAGTGTTTTTTGCCATGCACACCTCACATTGTCAAAAAATGTATGGGAAAAATTCATTTCAATACATTTCAGTTTGATTTGAAATGTCTTTATTATATATTTTAGTGCCAATATGCCAAGGTTATATTCCATAACTCTCTATTTAAACTAACGTATGGAAAACCAGGCATAAAATCACAATATTACCAGTTTAATATGGCTTAAATTCGAGTTTCATATAGTTATGCTTCGATTTATATGCTTCAATATCATTGGTTAGTTAACTTTTGATATTTTCATATTATTTCACATGCCTTCACCGTGAGTGTTTTTTTGCCATGCACACCTCACATTGTCAAAAATGTATGGGAAAAATTCATTTCAATACATTTCAGTTTGATTTGAAATGTCTTTATTATATATTTTAGTGCCAATATGCCAAGGTTATATTCCATAACTCTCTATTTAAACTAACGTATGGAAAACCAGGCATAAAATCACAATATTACCAGTTTAATATGGCTCAAATTCGAGTTTCATATAGTTATGATTCGATTTATATGCTTCAATATCATTGGTTAGTTAACTTTTGATATTTTCATATTATATCACATGCCTTCACCGTGAGTGTTTTTTGCCATGCACACCTCACATTGTCAAAAATGTATGGGAAAAATTCATTTCAATACATTTCAGTTTGATTTGAAATGTCTTTATTATATATTTTAGTGCCAATATGCCAAGGTTATATTCCATAACTCTCTATTTAAACTAACGTATGGAAAACCAGGAATAAAATCACAATATTACCAGTTTAATATGGCTCAAATTCGAGTTTCATATAGTTATGATTCGATTTATATGCTTCAATATCATTGGTTAGTTAACTTTTGATATTTTCATATTATATCACATGCCTTCACCGTGAGTGTTTTTTGCCATGCACACCTCACATTGTCAAAAATGTATGGGAAAAATTCATTTCAATACATTTCAGTTTGATTTGAAATGTCTTTATTATATATTTTAGTGCCAATATGCCAAGGTTATATTCCATAACTCTCTATTTAAACTAACGTATGGAAAACCAGGCATAAAATCACAATATTACCAGTTTAATATGGCTCAAATTCGAGTTTCATATAGTTATGATTCGATTTATATGCTTCAATATCATTGGTTAGTTAACTTTTGATATTTTTCATATTATATCACATGCCTTCACCGTGAGTGTTTTTTGCCATGCACACCTCACATTGTCAAAAATGTATGGGAAAAATTCATTTCAATACATTTCAGTTTGATTTGAAATGTCTTTATTATATATTTTAGTGCCAATATGCCAAGGTTATATTCCATAACTTTCTATTTAAACTAACGTATGGAAAACCAGGCATAAAATCACAATATTACCAGTTTAATATGGCTTAAATTCGAGTTTCATATAGTTATGATTCGATTTATATGCTTCAATATCATTGGTTAGTTAACTTTTGATATTTTCATATTATATCACATGCCTTCACCGTGAGTGTTTTTTGCCATGCACACCTCACATTGTCAAAAATGTATGGGAAAAATTCATTTCAATACATTTCAGTTTGATTTGAAATGTCTTTATTATATATTTTAGTGCCAATATGCCAAGGTTATATTCCATAACTTTCTATTTAAACTAACGTATGGAAAACCAGGCATAAAATCACAATATTACCAGTTTAATATGGCTTAAATTCGAGTTTCATATAGTTTATGATTCGATTTATATGT
>NW_026562277.1:0-27830 GCF_027943255.1 Anastrepha obliqua
GAAAGAGGAGAATCTTATCTAACTTTTAATGAAAGTTTCAGCGAAATCAGAGCAGAATTGAGGGAACTATGGGACTTTTACCGCCAAAAATGTTCAGAAAAATTCGAGTCGGAAAGGCTTTTTTCTGACATTTTGTGATGGTTTTACATCCAATTTCCAACCAATTGCCAAAGAAGTGTACATTGTTGGAAAGAGGAGAGTCTTATCTAACCTTTAATGAAAATTTCAGCGAAATCGGAGCAGAATTGAGGGAACTATGGGACTTTTACCGCCAAAAAAAGTTTCAAAAAAATTCGAGTCAATGAGGCTTTTATGTGACATTTTGTGATTGTTTTACATCCAATTTCCAACAAATTGCGAAAGAAGTGTACATTGTTGGAAAGAGGAGAATCTTATCTAACTTTTAATGAAAGTTTCAGCGAAATCGGAGCAGAATTGAGGGAACTATGCGACTTTTACCGCCAAAAATGTTCAGAAAAATTCGAGTCGGAAAGGCTTTTTTCTGACATTTTGTGATTGTTTTACATCCAATTTCCAACCAATTGCCAAAGAAGTGTACATTGTTGGAAAGAGGAGAGTCTTATCTAACTTTTAATGAAAGTTTCAGCGAAATCGGAGCAGAATTGAGGGAACTATGGGACTTTTACCGCCAAAAAAAGTTTCAAAAAAATTCGAGTCAATGAGGCTTTTATGTGACATTTTCTGATTGTTTTACATCCAATTTCCAACCAATTGCCAAAGAAGTGTACATTGTTGGAAAGAGGAGAGTCTTATCTAACTTTTAATGAAAGTTTCAGCGAAATCGGAGCAGAATTGAGGGAACTATGGGACTTTTACCGCCAAAAATGTTCAGAAAAATTCGAGTCGGAAAGGCTTTTTTCTGACATTTTGTGATTGTTTTACATCCAATTTCCAACAAATTGCGAAAGAAGTGTACATTGTTGGAAAGAGGAGAATCTTATCTAACTTTTAATGAAAGTTTCAGCGAAATCGGAGCAGAATTGAGGGAACTATGGGACTTTTACCGCCAAAAATGTTCAGAAAAATTCGAGTCGGAAAGGCTTTTTTCTGACATTTTGTGATTGTTTTACATCCAATTTCCAACCAATTGCCAAAGAAGTGTACATTGTTGGAAAGAGGAGAGTCTTATCTAACTTTTAATGAAAGTTTCAGCGAAATCGAAGCAGAATTGAGGGAACTATGGGACTTTTACCGCCAAAAATGTTCAGAAAAATTCGAGTCAGAAAGGCTTTTTTCTGACATTTTGTGATTGTTTTACATCCAATTTCCAACCAATTGCCAAAGAAGTGTACATTGTTGGAAAGAGGAGAGTCTTATCTAACTTTTAATGAAAGTTTCAGCGAAATCGGAGCAGAATTGAGGGAACTATGCGACTTTTACCGCCAAAAATGTTCAGAAAAATTCGAGTCGGAAAGGCTTTTTTTCTGACATTTTGTGATTGTTTTACATCCAATTTCCAACCAATTGCCAAAGGAGTGTACATTGTTGGAAAGAGGAGAGTCTTATCTAACTTTTAATGAAAGTTTCAGCGAAATCGAAGCAGAATTGAGGGAACTATGGGACTTTTACCGCCAAAAAAAGTTTCAAAAAAATTCGAGTCAATGAGGCTTTTTTCTGACATTTTGTGATTGTTTTACATCCAATTTCCAACCAATTGCCAAAGGAGTGTACATTGTTGGAAAGAGGAGAGTCTTATCTAACTTTTAATGAAAGTTTCAGCGAAATCGGAGCAGAATTGAGGGAACTATGGGACTTTTACCGCCAAAAAAAGTTTCAAAAAAATTCGAGTCAATGAGGCTTTTATGTGACATTTTCTGATTGTTTTACATCCAATTTCCAACCAATTGCCAAAGAAGTGTACATTGTTGGAAAGAGGAGAGTCTTATCTAACTTTTAATGAAAGTTTCAGCGAAATCGGAGCAGAATTGAGGGAACTATGGGACTTTTACCGCCAAAAATGTTCAGAAAAATTCGAGTCGGAAAGGCTTTTTTCTGACATTTTGTGATTGTTTTACATCCAATTTCCAACCAATTGCCAAAGAAGTGTACATTGTTGGAAAGAGGAGAGTCTTATCTAACTTTTAATGAAAGTTTCAGCGAAATCGGAGCAGAATTGAGGGAACTATGCGACTTTTACCGCCAAAAATGTTCAGAAAAATTCGAGTCAATGAGGCTTTTATGTGACATTTTGTGATTGTTTTACATCCAATTTCCAACCAATTGCCAAAGAACTCTACATTGTTGGAAAGAGAAGAGTCTTATCTAACTTTTAATCAAAGTTTCAGCGAAATCGGAGCAGAATTGAGGGAACTATGGGACTTTTACCGCCAAAAATGTTCAGAAAAATTCGAGTCGGAAAGGCTTTTTTCTGACATTTTGTGATTGTTTTACATCCAATTTCCAACCAATTGCCAAAGAAGTGTACATTGTTGGAAAGAGGAGAGTCTTATCTAACTTTTAATGAAAGTTTCAGCGAAATCGAAGCAGAATTGAGGGAACTATGGGACTTTTACCGCCAAAAATGTTCAGAAAAATTCGAGTCAGAAAGGCTTTTTTCTGATATTTTGTGATTGTTTTACATCCAATTTCCAACCAATTGCCAAAGAAGTGTACATTGTTGGAAAGAGGAGAGTCTTATCTAACTTTTAATGAAAGTTTCAGCGAAATCGGAGCAGAATTGAGGGAACTATGCGACTTTTACCGCCAAAAATGTTCAGAAAAATTCGAGTCGGAAAGGCTTTTTTCTGACATTTTGTGATTGTTTTACATCCAATTTCCAACCAATTGCCAAAGAAGTGTACATTGTTGGAAAGAGGAGAGTCTTATCTAACTTTTAATGAAAGTTTCAGCGAAATCGAAGCAGAATTGAGGGAACTATGGGACTTTTACCGCCAAAAAAAGTTTCAAAAAAATTCGAGTCAATGAGGCTTTTTTCTGACATTTTGTGATTGTTTTACATCCAATTTCCAACCAATTGCCAAAGGAGTGTACATTGTTGGAAAGAGGAGAGTCTTATCTAACTTTTAATGAAAGTTTCAGCGAAATCGGAGCAGAATTGAGGGAACTATGGGACTTTTACCGCCAAAAAAAGTTTCAAAAAAATTCGAGTCAATGAGGCTTTTATGTGACATTTTCTGATTGTTTTACATCCAATTTCCAACCAATTGCCAAAGAAGTGTACATTGTTGGAAAGAGGAGAGTCTTATCTAACTTTTAATGAAAGTTTCAGCGAAATCGGAGCAGAATTGAGGGAACTATGGGACTTTTACCGCCAAAAATGTTCAGAAAAATTCGAGTCGGAAAGGCTTTTTTCTGACATTTTGTGATTGTTTTACATCCAATTTCCAACCAATTGCCAAAGAAGTGTACATTGTTGGAAAGAGGAGAGTCTTATCTAACTTTTAATGAAAGTTTCAGTGAAATCGGAGCAGAATTGAGGGAACTATGGGACTTTTACCGCCAAAAAAAGTTTCAAAAAAATTCGAGTCAATGAGGCTTTTATGTGACATTTTCTGATTGTTTTACATCCAATTTCCAACCAATTGCCAAAGAAGTGTACATTGTTGGAAAGAGGAGAGTCTTATCTAACTTTTAATGAAAGTTTCAGCGAAATCGGAGCAGAATTGAGGGAACTATGGGACTTTTACCGCCAAAAAAAGTTTCAAAAAAATTCGAGTCAATGAGGCTTTTATGTGACATTTTCTGATTGTTTTACATCCAATTTCCAACCAATTGCGAAAGAAATGTACATTGTTGAAAAGAGGAGAATCTTATCTAACTTCTAATGAAAGTTTCAGCGAAATCGGAGCAGAATTGAGGGAACTATGGGACTTTTACCGCCAAAAATGTTCAGAAAAATTCGAGTCAGAAAGGCTTTTTTCTGACATTTTGTGATTGTTTTACATCCAATTTCCAACAAATTGCGAAAGAAGTGTACATTGTTGGAAAGAGGAGAATCTTATCTAACTTTTAATGAAAGTTTCAGCGAAATCGGAGCAGAATTGAGGGAACTATGCGACTTTTACCGCCAAAAATGTTCAGAAAAATTCGAGTCGGAAAGGCTTTTTTCTGACATTTTGTGATTGTTTTACATCCAATTTCCAACCAATTGCCAAAGAAGTGTACATTGTTGGAAAGAGGAGAGTCTTATCTAACTTTTAATGAAAGTTTCAGCGAAATCGGAGCAGAATTGAGGGAACTATGGGACTTTTACCGCCAAAAAAAGTTTCAAAAAAATTCGAGTCAATGAGGCTTTTATGTGACATTTTCTGATTGTTTTACATCCAATTTCCAACCAATTGCCAAAGAAGTGTACATTGTTGGAAAGAGGAGAGTCTTATCTAACTTTTAATGAAAGTTTCAGCGAAATCGGAGCAGAATTGAGGGAACTATGGGACTTTTACCGCCAAAAATGTTCAGAAAAATTCGAGTCGGAAAGGCTTTTTTCTGACATTTTGTGATTGTTTTACATCCAATTTCCAACCAATTGCCAAAGAAGTGTACATTGTTGGAAAGAGGAGAGTCTTATCTAACTTTTAATGAAAGTTTCAGCGAAATCGGAGCAGAATTGAGGGAACTATGGGACTTTTACCGCCAAAAAAAGTTTCAAAAAAATTCGAGTCAATGAGGCTTTTATGTGACATTTTCTGATTGTTTTACATCCAATTTCCAACCAATTGCCAAAGAAGTGTACATTGTTGGAAAGAGAAGAGTCTTATCTAACTTTTAATGAAAGTTTCAGCGAAATCGGAGCAGAATTGAGGGAACTATGCGACTTTTACCGCCAAAAATGTTCAGAAAAATTCGAGTCGGAAAGGCTTTTTTCTGACATTTTGTGATTGTTTTACATCCAATTTCCAACCAATTGCCAAAGGAGTGTACATTGTTGGAAAGAGGAGAGTCTTATCTAACTTTTAATGAAAGTTTCAGCGAAATCGAAGCAGAATTGAGGGAACTATGGGACTTTTACCGCCAAAAAAAGTTTCAAAAAAATTCGAGTCAATGAGGCTTTTTTCTGACATTTTGTGATTGTTTTACATCCAATTTCCAACCAATTGCCAAAGGAGTGTACATTGTTGGAAAGAGGAGAGTCTTATCTAACTTTTAATGAAAGTTTCAGCGAAATCGGAGCAGAATTGAGGGAACTATGGGACTTTTACCGCCAAAAAAAGTTTCAAAAAAATTCGAGTCAATGAGGCTTTTATGTGACATTTTCTGATTGTTTTACATCCAATTTCCAACCAATTGCCAAAGAAATGTACATTGTTGGAAAGAGAAGAGTCTTATCTAACTTTTAGTGAAAGTTTCAGCGAAATCGGAGCAGAATTGAGGGAACTATGGGACTTTTACCGCCAAAAATGTTCAGAAAAATTCGAGTCAGAAAGGCTTTTTTCTGACATTTTGTGATTGTTTTACATCCAATTTCCAACCAATTGCCAAAGAAGTGTACATTGTTGGAAAGAGGAGAGTCTTATCTAACTTTTAATGAAAGTTTCAGCGAAATCGGAGCAGAATTGAGGGAACTATGCGACTTTTACCGCCAAAAATGTTCAGAAAAATTCGAGTCGGAAAGGCTTTTTTCTGACATTTTGTGATTGTTTTACATCCAATTTCCAACCAATTGCCAAAGAAGTGTACATTGTTGGAAAGAGGAGAGTCTTATCTAACTTTTAATGAAAATTTCAGCGAAATCGGAGCAGAATTGAGGGAACTATGGGACTTTTACCGACAAAAAAAGTTTCAAAAAAATTCGAGTCAATGAGGCTTTTATGTGACATTTTCTGATTGTTTTACATCCAATTTCCAACCAATTGCCAAAGGGGTGTACATTGTTGGAAAGAGGAGAGTCTTATCTAACTTTTAATGAAAGTTTCAGCGAAATCGGAGCAGAATTGAGGGAACTATGGGACTTTTACCGCCAAAAATGTTCAGAAAAATTCGAGTCGGAAAGGCTTTTTTCTGACATTTTGTGATTGTTTTACATCCAATTTCCAACCAATTGCCAAAGAAGTGTACATTGTTGGAAAGAGGAGAGTCTTATCTAACTTCTAATGAAAGTTTCAGCGAAATCGGAGCAGAATTGAGGGAACTATGGGACTTTTACCGCCAAAAAAAGTTTCAAAAAAATTCGAGTCAATGAGGCTTTTATGTGACATTTTCTGATTGTTTTACATCCAATTTCCAACCAATTGCCAAAGAAATGTACATTGTTGGAAAGAGGAGAGTCTTATCTAACTTTTAATGAAAGTTTCAGCGAAATCGGAGCAGAATTGAGGGAACTATGGGACTTTTACCGCCAAAAAAAGTTTCAAAAAAATTCGAGTCAATGAGGCTTTTATGTGACATTTTCTGATTGTTTTACATCCAATTTCCAACCAATTGCCAAAGGAGTGTACATTGTTGGAAAGAGGAGAGTCTTATCTAACTTTTAATGAAAGTTTCAGCGAAATCGAAGCAGAATTGAGGGAACTATGGGACTTTTACCGCCAAAAAAAGTTTCAAAAAAATTCGAGTCAATGAGGCTTTTTTTCTGACATTTTGTGATTGTTTTACATCCAATTTCCAACCAATTGCCAAAGGAGTGTACATTGTTGGAAAGAGGAGAGTCTTATCTAACTTTTAATGAAAGTTTCAGCGAAATCGGAGCAGAATTGAGGGAACTATGGGACTTTTACCGCCAAAAAAAGTTTCAAAAAAATTCGAGTCAATGAGGCTTTTATGTGACATTTTCTGATTGTTTTACATCCAATTTCCAACCAATTGCCAAAGAAATGTACATTGTTGGAAAGAGAAGAGTCTTATCTAACTTTTAGTGAAAGTTTCAGCGAAATCGGAGCAGAATTGAGGGAACTATGGGACTTTTACCGCCAAAAATGTTCAGAAAAATTCGAGTCAGAAAGGCTTTTTTTCTGACATTTTGTGATTGTTTTACATCCAATTTCCAACAAATTGCGAAAGAAGTGTACATTGTTGGAAAGAGGAGAATCTTATCTAACTTTTAATGAAAGTTTCAGCGAAATCGGAGCAGAATTGAGGGAACTATGCGACTTTTACCGCCAAAAATGTTCAGAAAAATTCGAGTCGGAAAGGCTTTTTTCTGACATTTTGTGATTGTTTTACATCCAATTTCCAACCAATTGCCAAAGAAGTGTACATTGTTGGAAAGAGGAGAGTCTTATCTAACTTTTAATGAAAGTTTCAGCGAAATCGGAGCAGAATTGAGGGAACTATGGGACTTTTACCGCCAAAAAAAGTTTCAAAAAAATTCGAGTCAATGAGGCTTTTATGTGACATTTTCTGATTGTTTTACATCCAATTTCCAACCAATTGCCAAAGAAGTGTACATTGTTGGAAAGAGGAGAGTCTTATCTAACTTTTAATGAAAGTTTCAGCGAAATCGGAGCAGAATTGAGGGAACTATGGGACTTTTACCGCCAAAAATGTTCAGAAAAATTCGAGTCGGAAAGGCTTTTTTCTGACATTTTGTGATTGTTTTACATCCAATTTCCAACCAATTGCCAAAGAAGTGTACATTGTTGGAAAGAGGAGAGTCTTATCTAACTTTTAATGAAAGTTTCAGCGAAATCGGAGCAGAATTGAGGGAACTATGGGACTTTTACCGCCAAAAAAAGTTTCAAAAAAATTCGAGTCAATGAGGCTTTTATGTGACATTTTCTGATTGTTTTACATCCAATTTCCAACCAATTGCCAAAGAAGTGTACATTGTTGGAAAGAGAAGAGTCTTATCTAACTTTTAATGAAAGTTTCAGCGAAATCGGAGCAGAATTGAGGGAACTATGCGACTTTTACCGCCAAAAATGTTCAGAAAAATTCGAGTCGGAAAGGCTTTTTTCTGACATTTTGTGATTGTTTTACATCCAATTTCCAACCAATTGCCAAAGGAGTGTACATTGTTGGAAAGAGGAGAGTCTTATCTAACTTTTAATGAAAGTTTCAGCGAAATCGAAGCAGAATTGAGGGAACTATGGGACTTTTACCGCCAAAAAAAGTTTCAAAAAAATTCGAGTCAATGAGGCTTTTTTCTGACATTTTGTGATTGTTTTACATCCAATTTCCAACCAATTGCCAAAGGAGTGTACATTGTTGGAAAGAGGAGAGTCTTATCTAACTTTTAATGAAAGTTTCAGCGAAATCGGAGCAGAATTGAGGGAACTATGGGACTTTTACCGCCAAAAAAAGTTTCAAAAAAATTCGAGTCAATGAGGCTTTTATGTGACATTTTCTGATTGTTTTACATCCAATTTCCAACCAATTGCCAAAGAAATGTACATTGTTGGAAAGAGAAGAGTCTTATCTAACTTTTAGTGAAAGTTTCAGCGAAATCGGAGCAGAATTGAGGGAACTATGGGACTTTTACCGCCAAAAATGTTCAGAAAAATTCGAGTCAGAAAGGCTTTTTTCTGACATTTTGTGATTGTTTTACATCCAATTTCCAACCAATTGCCAAAGAAGTGTACATTGTTGGAAAGAGGAGAGTCTTATCTAACTTTTAATGAAAGTTTCAGCGAAATCGGAGCAGAATTGAGGGAACTATGCGACTTTTACCGCCAAAAATGTTCAGAAAAATTCGAGTCGGAAAGGCTTTTTTCTGACATTTTGTGATTGTTTTACATCCAATTTCCAACCAATTGCCAAAGAAGTGTACATTGTTGGAAAGAGGAGAGTCTTATCTAACTTTTAATGAAAATTTCAGCGAAATCGGAGCAGAATTGAGGGAACTATGGGACTTTTACCGACAAAAAAAGTTTCAAAAAAATTCGAGTCAATGAGGCTTTTATGTGACATTTTCTGATTGTTTTACATCCAATTTCCAACCAATTGCCAAAGGGGTGTACATTGTTGGAAAGAGGAGAGTCTTATCTAACTTTTAATGAAAGTTTCAGCGAAATCGGAGCAGAATTGAGGGAACTATGGGACTTTTACCGCCAAAAATGTTCAGAAAAATTCGAGTCGGAAAGGCTTTTTTCTGACATTTTGTGATTGTTTTACATCCAATTTCCAACCAATTGCCAAAGAAGTGTACATTGTTGGAAAGAGGAGAGTCTTATCTAACTTCTAATGAAAGTTTCAGCGAAATCGGAGCAGAATTGAGGGAACTATGGGACTTTTACCGCCAAAAAAAGTTTCAAAAAAATTCGAGTCAATGAGGCTTTTATGTGACATTTTCTGATTGTTTTACATCCAATTTCCAACCAATTGCCAAAGAAATGTACATTGTTGGAAAGAGGAGAGTCTTATCTAACTTTTAATGAAAGTTTCAGCGAAATCGGAGCAGAATTGAGGGAACTATGGGACTTTTACCGCCAAAAAAAGTTTCAAAAAAATTCGAGTCAATGAGGCTTTTATGTGACATTTTCTGATTGTTTTACATCCAATTTCCAACCAATTGCCAAAGGAGTGTACATTGTTGGAAAGAGGAGAGTCTTATCTAACTTTTAATGAAAGTTTCAGCGAAATCGAAGCAGAATTGAGGGAACTATGGGACTTTTACCGCCAAAAAAAGTTTCAAAAAAATTCGAGTCAATGAGGCTTTTTTCTGACATTTTGTGATTGTTTTACATCCAATTTCCAACCAATTGCCAAAGGAGTGTACATTGTTGGAAAGAGGAGAGTCTTATCTAACTTTTAATGAAAGTTTCAGCGAAATCGGAGCAGAATTGAGGGAACTATGGGACTTTTACCGCCAAAAAAAGTTTCAAAAAAATTCGAGTCAATGAGGCTTTTATGTGACATTTTCTGATTGTTTTACATCCAATTTCCAACCAATTGCCAAAGAAATGTACATTGTTGGAAAGAGAAGAGTCTTATCTAACTTTTAGTGAAAGTTTCAGCGAAATCGGAGCAGAATTGAGGGAACTATGGGACTTTTACCGCCAAAAATGTTCAGAAAAATTCGAGTCAGAAAGGCTTTTTTCTGACATTTTGTGATTGTTTTACATCCAATTTCCAACCAATTGCCAAAGAAGTGTACATTGTTGGAAAGAGGAGAGTCTTATCTAACTTTTAATGAAAGTTTCAGCGAAATCGGAGCAGAATTGAGGGAACTATGGGACTTTTACCGCCAAAAAAAGTTTCAAAAAAATTCGAGTCAATGAGGCTTTTATGTGACATTTTCTGATTGTTTTACATCCAATTTCCAACCAATTGCCAAAGAAGTGTACATTGTTGGAAAGAGGAGAGTCTTATCTAACTTTTAATGAAAGTTTCATCGAAATCGGAGCAGAATTGAGGGAACTATGGGACTTTTACCGCCAAAAATGTTCAGAAAAATTCGAGTCGGAAAGGCTTTTTTCTGACATTTTGTGATTGTTTTACATCCAATTTCCAACCAATTGCGAAAGAAGTGTACACTGTTGGAAAGAGGAGAATCTTATCTAACTTTTAATGAAAGTTTCAGCGAAATCAGAGCAGAATTGAGGGAACTATGCGACTTTTACCGCCAAAAATGTTCAGAAAAATTCGAGTCGGAAAGGCTTTTTTCTGACATTTTGTGATTGTTTTACATCCAATTTCCAACCAATTGCCAAAGAAGTGTACATTGTTGGAAAGAGGAGAGTCTTATCTAACTTTTAATGAAAGTTTCAGCGAAATCGGAGCAGAATTGAGGGAACTATGGGACTTTTACCGCCAAAAATGTTCAGAAAAATTCGAGTCAGAAAGGCTTTTTTCTGACATTTTGTGATTGTTTTACATCCAATTTCCAACAAATTGCCAAAGAAGTGTACATTGTTGGAAAGAGGAGAGTCTTATCTAACTTTTAATGAAAATTTCAGCGAAATCGGAGCAGAATTGAGGGAACTATGGAACTTTTACCGCCAAAAAAAGTTTCAAAAAAATTCGAGTCAATGAGGCTTTTATGTGACATTTTCTGATTGTTTTACATCCAATTTCCAACCAATTGCCAAAGAAGTGTACATTGTTGGAAAGAGAAGAGTCTTGTCTAACTTTTAATGAAAGTTTCAGCGAAATCGGAGCAGAATTGAGGGAACTATGGGACTTTTACCGCCAAAAATGTTCAGAAAAATTCGAGTCGGAAAGGCTTTTTTCTGACATTTTGTGATTGTTTTACATCCAATTTCCAACCAATTGCCAAAGAAGTGTACATTGTTGGAAAGAGGAGAGTCTTATCTAACTTTTAATGAAAATTTCAGCGAAATCGGAGCAGAATTGAGGGAACTATGGGACTTTTACCGCCAAAAAAAGTTTCAAAAAAATTCGAGTCAATGAGGCTTTTATGTGACATTTTCTGATTGTTTTACATCCAATTTCCAACCAATTGCCAAAGAAGTGTACATCGTTGGAAAGAGGAGAGTCTTATCTAACTTCTAATGAAAGTTTCAGCGAAATCGGAGCAGAATTGAGGGAACTATGCGACTTTTACCGCCAAAAATGTTCAGAAAAATTCGAGTCAGAAAGGCTTTTTTCTGACATTTTGTGATTGTTTTACATCCAATTTCCAACAAATTGCCAAAGAAGTGTACATTGTTGGAAAGAGGAGAATCTTATCTAACTTTTAATGAAAGTTTCAGCGAAATCGGAGCAGAATTGAGGGAACTATGCGACTTTTACCGCCAAAAATGTTCAGAAAAATTCGAGTCGGAAAGGCTTTTTTCTGACATTTTGTGATTGTTTTACATCCAATTTCCAACCAATTGCCAAAGAACTCTACATTGTTGGAAAGAGAAGAGTCTTATCTAACTTTTAATCAAAGTTTCAGCGAAATCGGAGCAGAATTGAGGGAACTATGGGACTTTTACCGCCAAAAATGTTCAGAAAAATTCGAGTCGGAAAGGCTTTTTTCTGACATTTTGTGATTGTTTTACATCCAATTTCCAACCAATTGCCAAAGAAGTGTACATTGTTGGAAAGAGGAGAGTCTTATCTAACTTTTAATGAAAGTTTCAGCGAAATCGAAGCAGAATTGAGGGAACTATGGGACTTTTACCGCCAAAAATGTTCAGAAAAATTCGAGTCAGAAAGGCTTTTTTCTGATATTTTGTGATTGTTTTACATCCAATTTCCAACCAATTGCCAAAGAAGTGTACATTGTTGGAAAGAGGAGAGTCTTATCTAACTTTTAATGAAAGTTTCAGCGAAATCGGAGCAGAATTGAGGGAACTATGCGACTTTTACCGCCAAAAATGTTCAGAAAAATTCGAGTCGGAAAGGCTTTTTTCTGACATTTTGTGATTGTTTTACATCCAATTTCCAACCAATTGCCAAAGGAGTGTACATTGTTGGAAAGAGGAGAGTCTTATCTAACTTTTAATGAAAGTTTCAGCGAAATCGAAGCAGAATTGAGGGAACTATGGGACTTTTACCGCCAAAAAAAGTTTCAAAAAAATTCGAGTCAATGAGGCTTTTTTCTGACATTTTGTGATTGTTTTACATCCAATTTCCAACCAATTGCCAAAGGAGTGTACATTGTTGGAAAGAGGAGAGTCTTATCTAACTTTTAATGAAAGTTTCAGCGAAATCGGAGCAGAATTGAGGGAACTATGGGACTTTTACCGCCAAAAAAAGTTTCAAAAAAATTCGAGTCAATGAGGCTTTTATGTGACATTTTCTGATTGTTTTACATCCAATTTCCAACCAATTGCCAAAGAAGTGTACATTGTTGGAAAGAGGAGAGTCTTATCTAACTTTTAATGAAAGTTTCAGCGAAATCGGAGCAGAATTGAGGGAACTATGGGACTTTTACCGCCAAAAATGTTCAGAAAAATTCGAGTCGGAAAGGCTTTTTTCTGACATTTTGTGATTGTTTTACATCCAATTTCCAACCAATTGCCAAAGAAGTGTACATTGTTGGAAAGAGGAGAGTCTTATCTAACTTTTAATGAAAGTTTCAGTGAAATCGGAGCAGAATTGAGGGAACTATGGGACTTTTACCGCCAAAAAAAGTTTCAAAAAAATTCGAGTCAATGAGGCTTTTATGTGACATTTTCTGATTGTTTTACATCCAATTTCCAACCAATTGCCAAAGAAGTGTACATTGTTGGAAAGAGGAGAGTCTTATCTAACTTTTAATGAAAGTTTCAGCGAAATCGGAGCAGAATTGAGGGAACTATGGGACTTTTACCGCCAAAAAAAGTTTCAAAAAAATTCGAGTCAATGAGGCTTTTATGTGACATTTTCTGATTGTTTTACATCCAATTTCCAACCAATTGCGAAAGAAATGTACATTGTTGGAAAGAGGAGAATCTTATCTAACTTCTCATGAAAGTTTCAGCGAAATCGGAGCAGAATTGAGGGAACTATGGGACTTTTACCGCCAAAAATGTTCAGAAAAATTCGAGTCAGAAAGGCTTTTTTCTGACATTTTGTGATTGTTTTACATCCAATTTCCAACAAATTGCGAAAGAAGTGTACATTGTTGGAAAGAGGAGAATCTTATCTAACTTTTAATGAAAGTTTCAGCGAAATCGGAGCAGAATTGAGGGAACTATGCGACTTTTACCGCCAAAAATGTTCAGAAAAATTCGAGTCGGAAAGGCTTTTTTCTGACATTTTGTGATTGTTTTACATCCAATTTCCAACCAATTGCCAAAGAAGTGTACATTGTTGGAAAGAGGAGAGTCTTATCTAACTTTTAATGAAAGTTTCAGCGAAATCGGAGCAGAATTGAGGGAACTATGGGACTTTTACCGCCAAAAAAAGTTTCAAAAAAATTCGAGTCAATGAGGCTTTTATGTGACATTTTCTGATTGTTTTACATCCAATTTCCAACCAATTGCCAAAGAAGTGTACATTGTTGGAAAGAGGAGAGTCTTATCTAACTTTTAATGAAAGTTTCAGCGAAATCGGAGCAGAATTGAGGGAACTATGGGACTTTTACCGCCAAAAATGTTCAGAAAAAATTCGAGTCGGAAAGGCTTTTTTCTGACATTTTGTGATTGTTTTACATCCAATTTCCAACAAATTGCGAAAGAAGTGTACATTGTTGGAAA
Organism: Anastrepha obliqua; assembly: GCF_027943255.1. Taxonomy (NCBI): domain Eukaryota; kingdom Metazoa; phylum Arthropoda; class Insecta; order Diptera; family Tephritidae; genus Anastrepha; species Anastrepha obliqua. The sequence continues at coordinate 13,989 of NW_026562277.1, forward strand.
GAGGAGAATCTTATCTAACTTTTAATGAAAGTTTCAGCGAAATCAGAGCAGAATTGAGGGAACTATGCGACTTTTACCGCCAAAAATGTTCAGAAAAATTCGAGTCGGAAAGGCTTTTTTCTGACATTTTGTGATTGTTTTACATCCAATTTCCAACCAATTGCCAAAGAAGTGTACATTGTTGGAAAGAGGAGAGTCTTATCTAACTTTTAATGAAAGTTTCAGCGAAATCGGAGCAGAATTGAGGGAACTATGGGACTTTTACCGCCAAAAAAAGTTTCAAAAAAATTCGAGTCAATGAGGCTTTTATGTGACATTTTCTGATTGTTTTACATCCAATTTCCAACCAATTGCCAAAGAAGTGTACATTGTTGGAAAGAGAAGAGCCTTATCTAACTTTTAATGAAAGTTTCAGCGAAATCGGAGCAGAATTGAGGGAACTATGCGACTTTTACCGCCAAAAATGTTCAGAAAAATTCGAGTCGGAAAGGCTTTTTTCTGACATTTTGTGATTGTTTTACATCCAATTTCCAACCAATTGCCAAAGGAGTGTACATTGTTGGAAAGAGGAGAGTCTTATCTAACTTTTAATGAAAGTTTCAGCGAAATCGAAGCAGAATTGAGGGAACTATGGGACTTTTACCGCCAAAAAAAGTTTCAAAAAAATTCGAGTCAATGAGGCTTTTTTCTGACATTTTGTGATTGTTTTACATCCAATTTCCAACCAATTGCGAAAGAAGTGTACATTGTTGGAAAGAGGAGAGTCTTATCTAACTTTTAATGAAAGTTTCAGCGAAATCGGAGCAGAATTGAGGGAACTATGGGACTTTTACCGCCAAAAAAAGTTTCAAAAAAATTCGAGTCAATGAGGCTTTTATGTGACATTTTCTGATTGTTTTACATCCAATTTCCAACCAATTGCCAAAGAAATGTACATTGTTGGAAAGAGAAGAGTCTTATCTAACTTTTAGTGAAAGTTTCAGCGAAATCGGAGCAGAATTGAGGGAACTATGGGACTTTTACCGCCAAAAATGTTCAGAAAAATTCGAGTCAGAAAGGCTTTTTTCTGACATTTTGTGATTGTTTTACATCCAATTTCCAACCAATTGCCAAAGAAGTGTACATTGTTGGAAAGAGGAGAGTCTTATCTAACTTTTAATGAAAGTTTCAGCGAAATCGGAGCAGAATTGAGGGAACTATGCGACTTTTACCGCCAAAAATGTTCAGAAAAATTCGAGTCGGAAAGGCTTTTTTCTGACATTTTGTGATTGTTTTACATCCAATTTCCAACCAATTGCCAAAGAAGTGTACATTGTTGGAAAGAGGAGAGTCTTATCTAACTTTTAATGAAAATTTCAGCGAAATCGGAGCAGAATTGAGGGAACTATGGGACTTTTACCGACAAAAAAAGTTTCAAAAAAATTCGAGTCAATGAGGCTTTTATGTGACATTTTCTGATTGTTTTACATCCAATTTCCAACCAATTGCCAAAGAGGTGTACATTGTTGGAAAGAGGAGAGTCTTATCTAACTTTTAATGAAAGTTTCAGCGAAATCGGAGCAGAATTGAGGGAACTATGGGACTTTTACCGCCAAAAATGTTCAGAAAAATTCGAGTCGGAAAGGCTTTTTTCTGACATTTTGTGATTGTTTTACATCCAATTTCCAACCAATTGCCAAAGAAGTGTACATTGTTGGAAAGAGGAGAGTCTTATCTAACTTCTAATGAAAGTTTCAGCGAAATCGGAGCAGAATTGAGGGAACTATGGGACTTTTACCGCCAAAAAAAGTTTCAAAAAAATTCGAGTCAATGAGGCTTTTATGTGACATTTTCTGATTGTTTTACATCCAATTTCCAACCAATTGCCAAAGAAATGTACATTGTTGGAAAGAGGAGAGTCTTATCTAACTTTTAATGAAAATTTCAGCGAAATCGGAGCAGAATTGAGGGAACTATGGGACTTTTACCGCCAAAAAAAGTTTCAAAAAAATTCGAGTCAATGAGGCTTTTATGTGACATTTTCTGATTGTTTTACATCCAATTTCCAACCAATTGCCAAAGGAGTGTACATTGTTGGAAAGAGGAGAGTCTTATCTAACTTTTAATGAAAGTTTCAGCGAAATCGAAGCAGAATTGAGGGAACTATGGGACTTTTACCGCCAAAAAAAGTTTCAAAAAAATTCGAGTCAATGAGGCTTTTTTCTGACATTTTGTGATTGTTTTACATCCAATTTCCAACCAATTGCCAAAGGAGTGTACATTGTTGGAAAGAGGAGAGTCTTATCTAACTTTTAATGAAAGTTTCAGCGAAATCGGAGCAGAATTGAGGGAACTATGGGACTTTTACCGCCAAAAAAAGTTTCAAAAAAATTCGAGTCAATGAGGCTTTTATGTGACATTTTCTGATTGTTTTACATCCAATTTCCAACCAATTGCCAAAGAAATGTACATTGTTGGAAAGAGAAGAGTCTTATCTAACTTTTAGTGAAAGTTTCAGCGAAATCGGAGCAGAATTGAGGGAACTATGGGACTTTTACCGCCAAAAATGTTCAGAAAAATTCGAGTCAGAAAGGCTTTTTTCTGACATTTTGTGATTGTTTTACATCCAATTTCCAACCAATTGCCAAAGAAGTGTACATTGTTGGAAAGAGGAGAGTCTTATCTAACTTTTAATGAAAGTTTCAGCGAAATCGGAGCAGAATTGAGGGAACTATGGGACTTTTACCGCCAAAAATGTTCAGAAAAATTCGAGTCGGAAAGGCTTTTTTCTGACATTTTGTGATTGTTTTACATCCAATTTCCAACCAATTGCCAAAGAAGTGTACATTGTTGGAAAGAGGAGAGTCTTATCTAACTTTTAATGAAAGTTTCATCGAAATCGGAGCAGAATTGAGGGAACTATGGGACTTTTACCGCCAAAAATGTTCAGAAAAATTCGAGTCGGAAAGGCTTTTTTCTGACATTTTGTGATTGTTTTACATCCAATTTCCAACCAATTGCGAAAGAAGTGTACACTGTTGGAAAGAGGAGAATCTTATCTAACTTTTAATGAAAGTTTCAGCGAAATCAGAGCAGAATTGAGGGAACTATGCGACTTTTACCGCCAAAAATGTTCAGAAAAATTCGAGTCGGAAAGGCTTTTTTCTGACATTTTGTGATTGTTTTACATCCAATTTCCAACCAATTGCCAAAGAAGTGTACATTGTTGGAAAGAGGAGAGTCTTATCTAACTTTTAATGAAAGTTTCAGCGAAATCGGAGCAGAATTGAGGGAACTATGGGACTTTTACCGCCAAAAATGTTCAGAAAAATTCGAGTCAGAAAGGCTTTTTTCTGACATTTTGTGATTGTTTTACGTCCAATTTCCAACAAATTGCCAAAGAAGTGTACATTGTTGGAAAGAGGAGAGTCTTATCTAACTTTTAATGAAAATTTCAGCGAAATCGGAGCAGAATTGAGGGAACTATGGAACTTTTACCGCCAAAAAAAGTTTCAAAAAAATTCGAGTCAATGAGGCTTTTATGTGACATTTTCTGATTGTTTTACATCCAATTTCCAACCAATTGCCAAAGAAGTGTACATTGTTGGAAAGAGAAGAGTCTTATCTAACTTTTAATGAAAGTTTCAGCGAAATCGGAGCAGAATTGAGGGAACTATGGGACTTTTACCGCCAAAAATGTTCAGAAAAATTCGAGTCGGAAAGGCTTTTTTCTGACATTTTGTGATTGTTTTACATCCAATTTCCAACCAATTGCCAAAGAAGTGTACATTGTTGGAAAGAGGAGAGTCTTATCTAACTTTTAATGAAAATTTCAGCGAAATCGGAGCAGAATTGAGGGAACTATGGGACTTTTACCGCCAAAAAAAGTTTCAAAAAAATTCGAGTCAATGAGGCTTTTATGTGACATTTTCTGATTGTTTTACATCCAATTTCCAACCAATTGCCAAAGAAGTGTACATTGTTGGAAAGAGGAGAGTCTTATCTAACTTCTAATGAAAGTTTCAGCGAAATCGGAGCAGAATTGAGGGAACTATGCGACTTTTACCGCCAAAAATGTTCAGAAAAATTCGAGTCAGAAAGGCTTTTTTCTGACATTTTGTGATTGTTTTACATCCAATTTCCAACAAATTGCCAAAGAAGTGTACATTGTTGGAAAGAGGAGAATCTTATCTAACTTTTAATGAAAGTTTCAGCGAAATCGGAGCAGAATTGAGGGAACTATGCGACTTTTACCGCCAAAAATGTTCAGAAAAATTCGAGTCGGAAAGGCTTTTTTCTGACATTTTGTGATTGTTTTACATCCAATTTCCAACCAATTGCCAAAGAAGTGTACATTGTTGGAAAGAGGAGAGTCTTATCTAACTTTTAATGAAAGTTTCAGCGAAATCGGAGCAGAATTGAGGGAACTATGGGACTTTTACCGCCAAAAAAAGTTTCAAAAAAATTCGAGTCAATGAGGCTTTTATGTGACATTTTCTGATTGTTTTACATCCAATTTCCAACCAATTGCCAAAGAAGTGTACATTGTTGGAAAGAGGAGAGTCTTATCTAACTTTTAATGAAAGTTTCATCGAAATCGGAGCAGAATTGAGGGAACTATGGGACTTTTACCGCCAAAAATGTTCAGAAAAATTCGAGTCGGAAAGGCTTTTTTCTGACATTTTGTGATTGTTTTACATCCAATTTCCAACCAATTGCGAAAGAAGTGTACATTGTTGGAAAGAGGAGAATCTTATCTAACTTTTAATGAAAGTTTCAGCGAAATCAGAGCAGAATTGAGGGAACTATGCGACTTTTACCGCCAAAAATGTTCAGAAAAATTCGAGTCGGAAAGGCTTTTTTCTGACATTTTGTGATTGTTTTACATCCAATTTCCAACCAATTGCCAAAGAAGTGTACATTGTTGGAAAGAGGAGAGTCTTATCTAACTTTTAATGAAAGTTTCAGCGAAATCGGAGCAGAATTGAGGGAACTATGGGACTTTTACCGCCAAAAATGTTCAGAAAAATTCGAGTCAGAAAGGCTTTTTTCTGACATTTTGTGATTGTTTTACATCCAATTTCCAACAAATTGCCAAAGAAGTGTACATTGTTGGAAAGAGGAGAGTCTTATCTAACTTTTAATGAAAATTTCAGCGAAATCGGAGCAGAATTGAGGGAACTATGGAACTTTTACCGCCAAAAAAAGTTTCAAAAAAATTCGAGTCAATGAGGCTTTTATGTGACATTTTCTGATTGTTTTACATCCAATTTCCAACCAATTGCCAAAGAAGTGTACATTGTTGGAAAGAGAAGAGTCTTATCTAACTTTTAATGAAAGTTTCAGCGAAATCGGAGCAGAATTGAGGGAACTATGGGACTTTTACCGCCAAAAATGTTCAGAAAAATTCGAGTCGGAAAGGCTTTTTTCTGACATTTTGTGATTGTTTTACATCCAATTTCCAACCAATTGCCAAAGAAGTGTACATTGTAGGAAAGAGGAGAGTCTTATCTAACTTTTAATGAAAATTTCAGCGAAATCGGAGCAGAATTGAGGGAACTATGGGACTTTTACCGCCAAAAAAAGTTTCAAAAAAATTCGAGTCAATGAGGCTTTTATGTGACATTTTCTGATTGTTTTACATCCAATTTCCAACCAATTGCCAAAGAAGTGTACATTGTTGGAAAGAGGAGAGTCTTATCTAACTTTTAATGAAAGTTTCAGCGAAATCGGAGCAGAATTGAGGGAACTATGCGACTTTTACCGCCAAAAATGTTCAGAAAAATTCGAGTCAGAAAGGCTTTTTTCTGACATTTTGTGATTGTTTTACATCCAATTTCCAACCAATTGCCAAAGAAGTGTACATTGTTGGAAAGAGGAGAGTCTTATCTAACTTTTAATGAAAGTTTCAGCGAAATCGGAGCAGAATTGAGGGAACTATGGGACTTTTACCGCCAAAAAAAGTTTCAAAAAAATTCGAGTCAATGAGGCTTTTTTCTGACATTTTGTGATTGTTTTACATCCAATTTCCAACCAATTGCCAAAGGAGTGTACATTGTTGGAAAGAGGAGAGTCTTATCTAACTTTTAATGAAAGTTTCAGCGAAATCGGAGCAGAATTGAGGGAACTATGGGACTTTTACCGCCAAAAAAAGTTTCAAAAAAATTCGAGTCAATGAGGCTTTTATGTGACATTTTCTGATTGTTTTACATCCAATTTCCAACCAATTGCCAAAGAAGTGTACATTGTTGGAAAGAGGAGAGTCTTATCTAACTTTTAATGAAAGTTTCAGCGAAATCGGAGCAGAATTGAGGGAACTATGGGACTTTTACCGCCAAAAATGTTCAGAAAAATTCGAGTCGGAAAGGCTTTTTTCTGACATTTTGTGATTGTTTTACATCCAATTTCCAACCAATTGCCAAAGAAGTGTACATTGTTGGAAAGAGGAGAGTCTTATCTAACTTTTAATGAAAGTTTCATCGAAATCGGAGCAGAATTGAGGGAACTATGGGACTTTTACCGCCAAAAATGTTCAGAAAAATTCGAGTCGGAAAGGCTTTTTTCTGACATTTTGTGATTGTTTTACATCCAATTTCCAACCAATTGCGAAAGAAGTGTACACTGTTGGAAAGAGGAGAATCTTATCTAACTTTTAATGAAAGTTTCAGCGAAATCAGAGCAGAATTGAGGGAACTATGCGACTTTTACCGCCAAAAATGTTCAGAAAAATTCGAGTCGGAAAGGCTTTTTTCTGACATTTTGTGATTGTTTTACATCCAATTTCCAACCAATTGCCAAAGAAGTGTACATTGTTGGAAAGAGGAGAGTCTTATCTAACTTTTAATGAAAGTTTCAGCGAAATCGGAGCAGAATTGAGGGAACTATGGGACTTTTACCGCCAAAAATGTTCAGAAAAATTCGAGTCAGAAAGGCTTTTTTCTGACATTTTGTGATTGTTTTACATCCAATTTCCAACAAATTGCCAAAGAAGTGTACATTGTTGGAAAGAGGAGAGTCTTATCTAACTTTTAATGAAAATTTCAGCGAAATCGGAGCAGAATTGAGGGAACTATGGAACTTTTACCGCCAAAAAAAGTTTCAAAAAAATTCGAGTCAATGAGGCTTTTATGTGACATTTTCTGATTGTTTTACATCCAATTTCCAACCAATTGCCAAAGAAGTGTACATTGTTGGAAAGAGAAGAGTCTTATCTAACTTTTAATGAAAGTTTCAGCGAAATCGGAGCAGAATTGAGGGAACTATGGGACTTTTACCGCCAAAAATGTTCAGAAAAATTCGAGTCGGAAAGGCTTTTTTCTGACATTTTGTGATTGTTTTACATCCAATTTCCAACCAATTGCCAAAGAAGTGTACATTGTTGGAAAGAGGAGAGTCTTATCTAACTTTTAATGAAAATTTCAGCGAAATCGGAGCAGAATTGAGGGAACTATGGGACTTTTACCGCCAAAAAAAGTTTCAAAAAAATTCGAGTCAATGAGGCTTTTATGTGACATTTTCTGATTGTTTTACATCCAATTTCCAACCAATTGCCAAAGAAGTGTACATTGTTGGAAAGAGGAGAGTCTTATCTAACTTCTAATGAAAGTTTCAGCGAAATCGGAGCAGAATTGAGGGAACTATGCGACTTTTACCGCCAAAAATGTTCAGAAAAATTCGAGTCAGAAAGGCTTTTTTCTGACATTTTGTGATTGTTTTACATCCAATTTCCAACAAATTGCCAAAGAAGTGTACATTGTTGGAAAGAGGAGAATCTTATCTAACTTTTAATGAAAGTTTCAGCGAAATCGGAGCAGAATTGAGGGAACTATGCGACTTTTACCGCCAAAAATGTTCAGAAAAATTCGAGTCGGAAAGGCTTTTTTCTGACATTTTGTGATTGTTTTACATCCAATTTCCAACCAATTGCCAAAGAAGTGTACATTGTTGGAAAGAGGAGAGTCTTATCTAACTTTTAATGAAAGTTTCAGCGAAATCGGAGCAGAATTGAGGGAACTATGGGACTTTTACCGCCAAAAAAAGTTTCAAAAAAATTCGAGTCAATGAGGCTTTTATGTGACATTTTCTGATTGTTTTACATCCAATTTCCAACCAATTGCGAAAGAAGTGTACATTGTTGGAAAGAGGAGAGTCTTATCTAACTTTTAATGAAAGTTTCATCGAAATCGGAGCAGAATTGAGGGAACTATGGGACTTTTACCGCCAAAAATGTTCAGAAAAATTCGAGTCGGAAAGGCTTTTTTCTGACATTTTGTGATTGTTTTACATCCAATTTCCAACCAATTGCGAAAGAAGTGTACATTGTTGGAAAGAGGAGAATCTTATCTAACTTTTAATGAAAGTTTCAGCGAAATCAGAGCAGAATTGAGGGAACTATGCGACTTTTACCGCCAAAAATGTTCAGAAAAATTCGAGTCGGAAAGGCTTTTTTCTGACATTTTGTGATTGTTTTACATCCAATTTCCAACCAATTGCCAAAGAAGTGTACATTGTTGGAAAGAGGAGAGTCTTATCTAACTTTTAATGAAAGTTTCAGCGAAATCGGAGCAGAATTGAGGGAACTATGGGACTTTTACCGCCAAAAATGTTCAGAAAAATTCGAGTCAGAAAGGCTTTTTTCTGACATTTTGTGATTGTTTTACATCCAATTTCCAACAAATTGCCAAAGAAGTGTACATTGTTGGAAAGAGGAGAGTCTTATCTAACTTTTAATGAAAATTTCAGCGAAATCGGAGCAGAATTGAGGGAACTATGGAACTTTTACCGCCAAAAAAAGTTTCAAAAAAATTCGAGTCAATGAGGCTTTTATGTGACATTTTCTGATTGTTTTACATCCAATTTCCAACCAATTGCCAAAGAAGTGTACATTGTTGGAAAGAGAAGAGTCTTATCTAACTTTTAATGAAAGTTTCAGCGAAATCGGAGCAGAATTGAGGGAACTATGGGACTTTTACCGCCAAAAATGTTCAGAAAAATTCGAGTCGGAAAGGCTTTTTTCTGACATTTTGTGATTGTTTTACATCCAATTTCCAACCAATTGCCAAAGAAGTGTACATTGTAGGAAAGAGGAGAGTCTTATCTAACTTTTAATGAAAATTTCAGCGAAATCGGAGCAGAATTGAGGGAACTACGGGACTTTTACCGCCAAAAAAAGTTTCAAAAAAATTCGAGTCAATGAGGCTTTTATGTGACATTTTCTGATTGTTTTACATCCAATTTCCAACCAATTGCCAAAGAAGTGTACATTGTTGGAAAGAGGAGAGTCTTATCTAACTTTTAATGAAAGTTTCAGCGAAATCGGAGCAGAATTGAGGGAACTATGCGACTTTTACCGCCAAAAATGTTCAGAAAAATTCGAGTCAGAAAGGCTTTTTTCTGACATTTTGTGATTGTTTTACATCCAATTTCCAACCAATTGCCAAAGAAGTGTACATTGTTGGAAAGAGGAGAGTCTTATCTAACTTTTAATGAAAGTTTCAGCGAAATCGGAGCAGAATTGAGGGAACTATGGGACTTTTACCGCCAAAAAAAGTTTCAAAAAAATTCGAGTCAATGAGGCTTTTTTCTGACATTTTGTGATTGTTTTACATCCAATTTCCAACCAATTGCCAAAGGAGTGTACATTGTTGGAAAGAGGAGAGTCTTATCTAACTTTTAATGAAAGTTTCAGCGAAATCGGAGCAGAATTGAGGGAACTATGGGACTTTTACCGCCAAAAAAAGTTTCAAAAAAATTCGAGTCAATGAGGCTTTTATGTGACATTTTCTGATTGTTTTACATCCAATTTCCAACCAATTGCCAAAGAAGTGTACATTGTTGGAAAGAGGAGAGTCTTATCTAACTTTTAATGAAAGTTTCAGCGAAATCGGAGCAGAATTGAGGGAACTATGGGACTTTTACCGCCAAAAATGTTCAGAAAAATTCGAGTCGGAAAGGCTTTTTTCTGACATTTTGTGATTGTTTTACATCCAATTTCCAACCAATTGCCAAAGAAGTGTACATTGTTGGAAAGAGGAGAGTCTTATCTAACTTTTAATGAAAGTTTCAGTGAAATCGGAGCAGAATTGAGGGAACTATGGGACTTTTACCGCCAAAAAAAGTTTCAAAAAAATTCGAGTCAATGAGGCTTTTATGTGACATTTTCTGATTGTTTTACATCCAATTTCCAACCAATTGCCAAAGAAGTGTACATTGTTGGAAAGAGGAGAGTCTTATCTAACTTTTAATGAAAGTTTCAGCGAAATCGGAGCAGAATTGAGGGAACTATGGGACTTTTACCGCCAAAAAAAGTTTCAAAAAAATTCGAGTCAATGAGGCTTTTATGTGACATTTTCTGATTGTTTTACATCCAATTTCCAACCAATTGCGAAAGAAATGTACATTGTTGGAAAGAGGAGAATCTTATCTAACTTCTCATGAAAGTTTCAGCGAAATCGGAGCAGAATTGAGGGAACTATGGGACTTTTACCGCCAAAAATGTTCAGAAAAATTCGAGTCAGAAAGGCTTTTTTCTGACATTTTGTGATTGTTTTACATCCAATTTCCAACAAATTGCGAAAGAAGTGTACATTGTTGGAAAGAGGAGAATCTTATCTAACTTTTAATGAAAGTTTCAGCGAAATCGGAGCAGAATTGAGGGAACTATGCGACTTTTACCGCCAAAAATGTTCAGAAAAATTCGAGTCGGAAAGGCTTTTTTCTGACATTTTGTGATTGTTTTACATCCAATTTCCAACCAATTGCCAAAGAAGTGTACATTGTTGGAAAGAGGAGAGTCTTATCTAACTTTTAATGAAAGTTTCAGCGAAATCGGAGCAGAATTGAGGGAACTATGGGACTTTTACCGCCAAAAAAAGTTTCAAAAAAATTCGAGTCAATGAGGCTTTTATGTGACATTTTCTGATTGTTTTACATCCAATTTCCAACCAATTGCCAAAGAAGTGTACATTGTTGGAAAGAGGAGAGTCTTATCTAACTTTTAATGAAAGTTTCAGCGAAATCGGAGCAGAATTGAGGGAACTATGGGACTTTTACCGCCAAAAATGTTCAGAAAAATTCGAGTCGGAAAGGCTTTTTTCTGACATTTTGTGATTGTTTTACATCCAATTTCCAACAAATTGCGAAAGAAGTGTACATTGTTGGAAAGAGGAGAATCTTATCTAACTTTTAATGAAAGTTTCAGCGAAATCAGAGCAGAATTGAGGGAACTATGCGACTTTTACCGCCAAAAATGTTCAGAAAAATTCGAGTCGGAAAGGCTTTTTTCTGACATTTTGTGATTGTTTTACATCCAATTTCCAACCAATTGCCAAAGAAGTGTACATTGTTGGAAAGAGGAGAGTCTTATCTAACTTTTAATGAAAGTTTCAGCGAAATCGGAGCAGAATTGAGGGAACTATGGGACTTTTACCGCCAAAAAAAGTTTCAAAAAAATTCGAGTCAATGAGGCTTTTATGTGACATTTTCTGATTGTTTTACATCCAATTTCCAACCAATTGCCAAAGAAGTGTACATTGTTGGAAAGAGGAGAGTCTTATCTAACTTTTAATGAAAGTTTCAGCGAAATCGGAGCAGAATTGAGGGAACTATGCGACTTTTACCGCCAAAAATGTTCAGAAAAATTCGAGTCGGAAAGGCTTTTTTCTGACATTTTGTGATTGTTTTACATCCAATTTCCAACCAATTGCCAAAGGAGTGTACATTGTTGGAAAGAGGAGAGTCTTATCTAACTTTTAATGAAAGTTTCAGCGAAATCGAAGCAGAATTGAGGGAACTATGGGACTTTTACCGCCAAAAAAAGTTTCAAAAAAATTCGAGTCAATGAGGCTTTTTTCTGACATTTTGTGATTGTTTTACATCCAATTTCCAACCAATTGCGAAAGAAGTGTACATTGTTGGAAAGAGGAGAGTCTTATCTAACTTTTAATGAAAGTTTCAGCGAAATCGGAGCAGAATTGAGGGAACTATGGGACTTTTACCGCCAAAAAAAGTTTCAAAAAAATTCGAGTCAATGAGGCTTTTATGTGACATTTTCTGATTGTTTTACATCCAATTTCCAACCAATTGCCAAAGAAATGTACATTGTTGGAAAGAGAAGAGTCTTATCTAACTTTTAGTGAAAGTTTCAGCGAAATCGGAGCAGAATTGAGGGAACTATGGGACTTTTACCGCCAAAAATGTTCAGAAAAATTCGAGTCAGAAAGGCTTTTTTCTGACATTTTGTGATTGTTTTACATCCAATTTCCAACCAATTGCCAAAGAAGTGTACATTGTTGGAAAGAGGAGAGTCTTATCTAACTTTTAATGAAAGTTTCAGCGAAATCGGAGCAGAATTGAGGGAACTATGGGACTTTTACCGCCAAAAATGTTCAGAAAAATTCGAGTCGGAAAGGCTTTTTTCTGACATTTTGTGATTGTTTTACATCCAATTTCCAACCAATTGCCAAAGAAGTGTACATTGTTGGAAAGAGGAGAGTCTTATCTAACTTCTAATGAAAGTTTCAGCGAAATCGGAGCAGAATTGAGGGAACTATGGGACTTTTACCGCCAAAAAAAGTTTCAAAAAAATTCGAGTCAATGAGGCTTTTATGTGACATTTTCTGATTGTTTTACATCCAATTTCCAACCAATTGCCAAAGAAATGTACATTGTTGGAAAGAGGAGAGTCTTATCTAACTTTTAATGAAAATTTCAGCGAAATCGGAGCAGAATTGAGGGAACTATGGGACTTTTACCGCCAAAAAAAGTTTCAAAAAAATTCGAGTCAATGAGGCTTTTATGTGACATTTTCTGATTGTTTTACATCCAATTTCCAACCAATTGCCAAAGGAGTGTACATTGTTGGAAAGAGGAGAGTCTTATCTAACTTTTAATGAAAGTTTCAGCGAAATCGAAGCAGAATTGAGGGAACTATGGGACTTTTACCGCCAAAAAAAGTTTCAAAAAAATTCGAGTCAATGAGGCTTTTTTCTGACATTTTGTGATTGTTTTACATCCAATTTCCAACCAATTGCCAAAGGAGTGTACATTGTTGGAAAGAGGAGAGTCTTATCTAACTTTTAATGAAAGTTTCAGCGAAATCGGAGCAGAATTGAGGGAACTATGGGACTTTTACCGCCAAAAAAAGTTTCAAAAAAATTCGAGTCAATGAGGCTTTTATGTGACATTTTCTGATTGTTTTACATCCAATTTCCAACCAATTGCCAAAGAAATGTACATTGTTGGAAAGAGAAGAGTCTTATCTAACTTTTAGTGAAAGTTTCAGCGAAATCGGAGCAGAATTGAGGGAACTATGGGACTTTTACCGCCAAAAATGTTCAGAAAAATTCGAGTCAGAAAGGCTTTTTTCTGACATTTTGTGATTGTTTTACATCCAATTTCCAACCAATTGCCAAAGAAGTGTACATTGTTGGAAAGAGGAGAGTCTTATCTAACTTTTAATGAAAGTTTCAGCGAAATCGGAGCAGAATTGAGGGAACTATGGGACTTTTACCGCCAAAAATGTTCAGAAAAATTCGAGTCGGAAAGGCTTTTTTCTGACATTTTGTGATTGTTTTACATCCAATTTCCAACCAATTGCCAAAGAAGTGTACATTGTTGGAAAGAGGAGAGTCTTATCTAACTTTTAATGAAAGTTTCATCGAAATCGGAGCAGAATTGAGGGAACTATGGGACTTTTACCGCCAAAAATGTTCAGAAAAATTCGAGTCGGAAAGGCTTTTTTCTGACATTTTGTGATTGTTTTACATCCAATTTCCAACCAATTGCGAAAGAAGTGTACACTGTTGGAAAGAGGAGAATCTTATCTAACTTTTAATGAAAGTTTCAGCGAAATCAGAGCAGAAT
>NW_026562278.1:0-77932 GCF_027943255.1 Anastrepha obliqua
TAAGACTCTCCTCTTTCCAACAATGTACACTTCTTTGGCAATTGGTTGGAAATTGGATGTGAAACAATCACAAAATGTCAGAAAAAAGCCTTTCTGACTCGAATTTTTCTGAACATTTTTGGCGGTAAAAGTCGCATAGTTCCCTCAATTCTGCTCCGATTTCGCTGAAACTTTCATTAAAAGTTAGATAAGACTCTCCTCTTTCCAACAATGTACACTTCTTTGGCAATTGGTTGGAAATTGGATGTAAAACAATCAGAAAATGTCACATAAAAGCCTCATTGATTCGAATTTTTTTGAACATTTTTGGCGGTAAAAGTCCCATAGTTCCCTCAATTCTGCTCCGATTTCGCTGAAACTTTGATTAAAAGTTAGGTAAGACTCTCCTCTTTCCAACAATGTACACTTCTTTGGCAATTGGTTGGAAATTGGATGTAAAACAATCACAAAATGTCAGAAAAAAGCCTTTCCGACTCGAATTTTTCTGAACATTTTTGGCGGTAAAAGTCCCATAGTTCCCTCAATTCTGCTCCGATTTCGCTGAAACTTTCATTAAAAGTTAGATAAGACTCTCCTCTTTCCAACAATGTACACTTCTTTGGCAATTGGTTGGAAATTGGATGTAAAACAATCACAAAATGTCAGAAAAAAGCCTTTCCGACTCGAATTTTTCTGAACATTTTTGGCGGTAAAAGTCGCATAGTTCCCTCAATTCTGCTTCGATTTCGCTGAAACTTTCATTGAAAGTTAGATAAGACTCTCCTCTTTCCAACAATGTACATTTCTTTGGCAATTGGTTGGAAATTGGATGTAAAACAATCAGAAAATGTCACATAAAAGCCTCATTGACTCGAATTTTTTTGAAACTTTTTTTGGCGGTAAAAGTCCCATAGTTCCCTCAATTCTGCTCCGATTTCGCTGAAACTTTCATTAGAAGTTAGATAAGACTCTCCTCTTTCCAACAATGTACACTTCTTTGGCAATTGGTTGGAAATTGGATGTGAAACAATCACAAAATATCAGAAAAAAGCCTTTCCGACTCGAATTTTTCTGAACATTTTTGGCGGTAAAAGTCCCATAGTTCCCTCAATTCTGCTCCGATTTCGCTGAAACTTTCATTAAAAGTTAGATAAGACTCTCCTCTTTCCAACAATGTACATTTCTTTGGCAATTGGTTGGAAATTGGATGTAAAACAATCAGAAAATGTCACATAAAAGCCTCATTGACTCGAATTTTTTTGAAACTTTTTTTGGCGGTAAAAGTCCCATAGTTCCCTCAATTCTGCTCCGATTTCGCTGAAATTTTCATTAGAAGTTAGATAAGACTCTCCTCTTTCCAACAATGTACACTTTTTTGGCAATTGGTTGGAAATTGGATGTGAAACAATCACAAAATGTCAGAAAAAAGCCTTTCCGACTCGAATTTTTCTGAACATTTTTGGCGGTAAAAGTCCCATAGTTCCCTCAATTCTGCTCCGATTTCGCTGAAACTTTCATTAAAAGTTAGATAAGATTCTCTTCTTTCCAACAATGTACACTTCTTTGGCAATTGGTTGGAAATTGGATGTAAAACAATCAGAAAATGTCACATAAAAGCCTCATTGACTCGAATTTTTTTGAAACTTTTTTTGGCGGTAAAAGTCCCATAGTTCCCTCAATTCTGCTCCGATTTCGCTGAAACTTTCATTAAAAGTTAGATAAGGCTCTCCTCTTTCCAACAATGTACACTTCTTTGGCAATTGGTTGGAAATTGGATGTAAAACAATCACAAAATGTCAGAAAAAAGCCTTTCCGACTCGAATTTTTCTGAACATTTTTGGCGGTAAAAGTCGCATAGTTCCCTCAATTCTGCTCCGATTTCGCTGAAACTTTCATTAAAAGTTAGATAAGATTCTCCTCTTTCCAACAATGTACACTTCTTTGGCAATTTGTTGGAAATTGGATGTAAAACAATCACAAAATGTCAGAAAAAAGCCTTTCTGACTCGAATTTTTCTGAACATTTTTGGCGGTAAAAGTCCCATAGTTCCCTCAATTCTGCTCCGATTTCGCTGAAACTTTCATTAAAAGTTAGATAAGACTCTTCTCTTTCCAACAATGTACACTTCTTTGACAATTGGTTGGAAATTGGATGTAAAACAATCAGAAAATGTCACATAAAAGCCTCATTGACTCGAATTTTTTTGAAACTTTTTTTGGCGGTAAAAGTCCCATAGTTCCCTCAATTCTGCTCCGATTTCGCTGAAACTTTCATTAAAAGTTAGATAAGACTCTCCTCTTTCCAACAATGTACACTTCTTTGGCAATTGGTTGGAAATTGGATGTAAAACAATCACAAAATGTCAGAAAAAAGCCTTTCCGACTCGAATTTTTCTGAACATTTTTGGCGGTAAAAGTCCCATAGTTCCCTCAATTCTGCTCCGATTTCGCTGAAGCTTTCATTAAAAGTTAGATAAGATTCTCCTCTTTCCAACAATGTACACTTCTTTGGCAATTGGTTGGAAATTGGATGTAAAACAATCAGAAAATGTCACATAAAAGCCTCATTGACTCGAATTTTTTTGAAACTTTTTTTGGCGGTAAAAGTCCCATAGTTCCCTCAATTCTGCTCCGATTTCGCTGAAACTTTCATTAAAAGTTAGATAAGACTCTCCTCTTTCCAACAATGTACACTTCTTTGGCAATTGGTTGGAAATTGGATGTAAAACAATCACAAAATGTCAGAAAAAAGCCTTTCCGACTCGAATTTTTCTGAACATTTTTGGCGGTAAAAGTCGCATAGTTCCCTCAATTCTGCTCCGATTTCGCTGAAACTTTCATTAAAAGTTAGATAAGACTCTCCTCTTTCCAACAATGTACACTTCTTTGGCAATTTGTTGGAAATTGGATGTAAAACAATCACAAAATGTCAGAAAAAAGCCTTTCTGACTCGAATTTTTCTGAACATTTTTGGCGGTAAAAGTCCCATAGTTCCCTCAATTCTGCTCCGATTTCGCTGAAACTTTCATTAAAAGTTAGATAAGACTCTCTTCTTTCCAACAATGTACACTTCTTTGGCAATTGGTTGGAAATTGGATGTAAAACAATCAGAAAATGTCACATAAAAGCCTCATTGACTCGAATTTTTTTGAAACTTTTTTTGGCGGTAAAAGTCCCATAGTTCCCTCAATTCTGCTCCGATTTCGCTGAAACTTTCATTAAAAGTTAGATAAGACTCTCCTCTTTCCAACAATGTACACTTCTTTGGCAATTTGTTGGAAATTGGATGTAAAACAATCACAAAATGTCAGAAAAAAGCCTTTCCGACTCGAATTTTTCTGAACATTTTTGGCGGTAAAAGTCCCATAATTCCCTCAATTCTGCTCCGATTTCGCTGAAACTTTCATTAAAAGTTAGATAAGACTCTCCTCTTTCCAACAATGTACACTTCTTTGGCAATTGGTTGGAAATTGGATGTAAAACAATCAGAAAATGTCACATAAAAGCCTCATTGACTCGAATTTTTTTGAAACTTTTTTTGGCGGTAAAAGTCCCATAGTTCCCTCAATTCTGCTCCGATTTCGCTGAAACTTTCATTAAAAGTTAGATAAGACTCTCCTCTTTCCAACAATGTACACTTCTTTGGCAATTTGTTGGAAATTGGATGTAAAACAATCACAAAATGTCAGAAAAAAGCCTTCCCGACTCGAATTTTTCTGAACATTTTTGGCGGTAAAAGTCGCATAGTTCCCTCAATTCTGCTCCGATTTCGCTGAAACTTTCATTAGAAGTTAGATAAGATTCTCCTCTTTCTAACAATGTACACTTCTTTGGCAATTTGTTGGAAATTGGATGTAAAACAATCACAAAATATCAGAAAAAAGCCTTTCTGACTCGAATTTTTCTGAACATTTTTGGCGGTAAAAGTCCCATAGTTCCCTCAATTCTGCTCCGATTTCGCTGAAACTTTCATTAAAGTTAGATAAGACTCTCTTCTTTCCAACAATGTACACTTCTTTGGCAATTGGTTGGAAATTGGATGTAAAACAATCAGAAAATGTCACATAAAAGCCTCATTGACTCGAATTTTTTTGAAACTTTTTTTGGCGGTAAAAGTCCCATAGTTCCCTCAATTCTGCTCCGATTTCGCTGAAACTTTCATTAAAAGTTAGATAAGACTCTCCTCTTTCCAACAATGTACACCTCTTTGGCAATTGGTTGGAAATTGGATGTAAAACAATCACAAAATGTCAGAAAAAAGCCTTTCCGACTCGAATTTTTCTGAACATTTTTGGCGGTAAAAGTCGCATAGTTCCCTGAATTCTGCTCCGATTTCGCTGAAACTTTCATTAAAAGTTAGATAAGACTCTCCTCTTTCCAACAATGTACACTTCTTTGGCAATTTGTTGGAAATTGGATGTAAAACAATCACAAAATGTCAGAAAAAAGCCTTTCTGACTCGAATTTTTCTGAACATTTTTGGCGGTAAAAGTCCCATAGTTCCCTCAATTCTGCTCCGATTTCGCTGAAACTTTCATTAAAAGTTAGATAAGACTCTCCTCTTTCCAACAATGTACACTTCTTTGGCAATTGGTTGGAAATTGGATGTAAAACAATCAGAAAATGTCACATAAAAGCCTCATTGACTCGAATTTTTTTGAAACTTTTTTTGGCGGTAAAAGTCCCATAGTTCCCTCAATTCTACTCCGATTTCGCTGAAACTTTCATTAAAAGTTAGATAAGACTCTCCTCTTTCCAACAATGTACACTTCTTTGGCAATTGGTTGGAAATTGGATGTAAAACAATCAGAAAATGTCACATAAAAGCCTCATTGACTCGAATTTTTTTGAAACTTTTTTTGGCGGTAAAAGTCCCATAGTTCCCTCAATTCTGCTCCGATTTCGCTGAAACTTTCATTAAAAGTTAGATAAGACTCTCCTCTTTCCAACAATGTACATTTCTTTGGCAATTGGTTGGAAATTGGATGTAAAACAATCACAAAATGTCAGAAAAAAGCCTTTCCGACTCGAATTTTTCTGAACATTTTTGGCGGTAAAAGTCGCATAGTTCCCTCAATTCTGCTCCGATTTCGCTAAAACTTTCATTAAAAGTTAGATAAGACTCTCCTCTTTCCAACAATGTACACTTCTTTGGCAATTGGTTGGAAATTGGATGTAAAACAATCAGAAAATGTCACATAAAAGCCTCATTGACTCGAATTTTTTTGAAACTTTTTTTGGCGGTAAAAGTCCCATAGTTCCCTCAATTCTGCTCCGATTTCGCTGAAACTTTCATTAGAAGTTAGATAAGACTCTCCTCTTTCCAACAATGTACATTTCTTTGGCAATTGGTTGGAAATTGGATGTAAAACAATCACAAAATGTCAGAAAAAAGCCTTTCCGACTCGAATTTTTCTGAACATTTTTGGCGGTAAAAGTCGCATAGTTCCCTCAATTCTGCTCCGATTTCGCTGAAACTTTCATTAAAAGTTAGATAAGACTCTCCTCTTTCCAACAATGTACACTTCTTTGGCAATTGGTTGGAAATTGGATGTAAAACAATCAGAAAATGTCACATAAAAGCCTCATTGACTCGAATTTTTTTGAAACTTTTTTTGGCGGTAAAAGTCCCATAGTTCCTCAATTCTGCTCCGATTTCGCTGAAACTTTCATTAGAAGTTAGATAAGACTCTCCTCTTTCCAACAATGTACACTTCTTTGGCAATTGGTTGGAAATTGGATGTAAAACAATCACAAAATGTCAGAAAAAAGCCTTTCCGACTCGAATTTTTCTGAACATTTTTGGCGGTAAAAGTCGCATAGTTCCCTCAATTCTGCTCCGATTTCGCTGAAACTTTCATTAAAAGTTAGATAAGATTCTCCTCTTTCCAACGATGTACACTTCTTTGGCAATTTGTTGGAAATTGGACGTAAAACAATCACAAAATGTCAGAAAAAAGCCTTTCTGACTCGAATTTTTCTGAACATTTTTGGCGGTAAAAGTCCCATAGTTCCCTCAATTCTGCTCCGATTTCGCTGAAACTTTCATTAAAAGTTAGATAAGACTCTCTTCTTTTCAACAATGTACACTTCTTTGGCAATTGGTTGGAAATTGGATGTAAAACAATCAGAAAATGTCACATAAAAGCCTCATTGACTCGAATTTTTTTGAAACTTTTTTTGGCGGTAAAAGTCCCATAGTTCCCTCAATTCTGCTCCGATTTCGCTGAAACTTTCATTAGAAGTTAGATAAGACTCTCCTCTTTCCAACAATGTACACTTCTTTGGCAATTGGTTGGAAATTGGATGTAAAACAATCAGAAAATGTCACATAAAAGCCTCATTGACTCGAATTTTTTTGAAACTTTTTTTGGCGGTAAAAGTCCCATAGTTCCCTCAATTCTGCTCCGATTTCGCTGAAATTTTCATTAAAAGTTAGATAAGACTCTCCTCTTTCCAACAATGTACACTTCTTTGGCAATTTGTTGGAAATTGGATGTAAAACAATCACAAAATGTCAGAAAAAAGCCTTTCCGACTCGAATTTTTCTGAACATTTTTGGCGGTAAAAGTCGCATAGTTCCCTCAATTCTGCTCCGATTTCGCTGAAACTTTCATTAAAAGTTAGATAAGATTCTCCTCTTTCCAACGATGTACACTTCTTTGGCAATTTGTTGGAAATTGGACGTAAAACAATCACAAAATGTCAGAAAAAAGCCTTTCTGACTCGAATTTTTCTGAACATTTTTGGCGGTAAAAGTCCCATAGTTCCCTCAATTCTGCTCCGATTTCGCTGAAACTTTCATTAAAAGTTAGATAAGACTCTCTTCTTTTCAACAATGTACACTTCTTTGGCAATTGGTTGGAAATTGGATGTAAAACAATCAGAAAATGTCACATAAAAGCCTCATTGACTCGAATTTTTTTGAAACTTTTTTTGGCGGTAAAAGTCCCATAGTTCCCTCAATTCTGCTCCGATTTCGCTGAAACTTTCATTAGAAGTTAGATAAGACTCTCCTCTTTCCAACAATGTACACTTCTTTGGCAATTGGTTGGAAATTGGATGTAAAACAATCAGAAAATGTCACATAAAAGCCTCATTGACTCGAATTTTTTTGAAACTTTTTTTGGCGGTAAAAGTCCCATAGTTCCCTCAATTCTGCTCCGATTTCGCTGAAATTTTCATTAAAAGTTAGATAAGACTCTCCTCTTTCCAACAATGTACACTTCTTTGGCAATTTGTTGGAAATTGGATGTAAAACAATCACAAAATGTCAGAAAAAAGCCTTTCCGACTCGAATTTTTCTGAACATTTTTGGCGGTAAAAGTCGCATAGTTCCCTCAATTCTGCTCCGATTTCGCTGAAACTTTCATTAAAAGTTAGATAAGATTCTCCTCTTTCTAACAATGTACACTTCTTTGGCAATTTGTTGGAAATTGGATGTAAAACAATCACAAAATATCAGAAAAAAGCCTTTCTGACTCGAATTTTTCTGAACATTTTTGGCGGTAAAAGTCCCATAGTTCCCTCAATTCTGCTCCGATTTCGCTGAAACTTTCATTAAAAGTTAGATAAGACTCTCCTCTTTCCAACAATGTACACTTCTTTGGCAATTGGTTGGAAATTGGATGTAAAACAATCAGAAAATGTCACATAAAAGCCTCATTGACTCGAATTTTTTTGAAACTTTTTTTGGCGGTAAAAGTCGCATAGTTCCCTCAATTCTGCTCCGATTTCGCTGAAGCCTCCATTAAAAGTTAGATAAGACTCTCCTCTTTCCAACAATGTACACTTCTTTGGCAATTGGTTGGAAATTGGATGTAAAACAATCAGAAAATGTCACATAAAAGCCTCATTGATTCGAATTTTTTTGAACATTTTTGGCGGTAAAAGTCCCATAGTTCCCTCAATTCTGCTCCGATTTCGCTGAAACTTTGATTAAAAGTTAGGTAAGACTCTCCTCTTTCCAACAATGTACACTTCTTTGGCAATTGGTTGGAAATTGGATGTGAAACAATCACAAAATGTCAGAAAAAAGCCTTTCTGACTCGAATTTTTCTGAACATTTTTGGCGGTAAAAGTCGCATAGTTCCCTTAATTCTGCTCCGATTTCGCTGAAATTTTCATTAGAAGTTAGGTAAGACTCTCCTCTTTCCAACAATGTACACTTCTTTGGCAATTGGTTGGAAATTGGATGTGAAACAATCACAAAATGTCAGAAAAAAGCCTTTCTGACTCGAATTTTTCTGAACATTTTTGGCGGTAAAAGTCGCATAGTTCCCTCAATTCTGCTCCGATTTCGCTGAAACTTTCATTAAAAGTTAGGTAAGACTCTTCTCTTTCCAACAATGTACACTTCTTTGGCAATTGGTTGGAAATTGGATGTGAAACAATCACAAAATGTCAGAAAAAAGCCTTTCTGACTCGAATTTTTCTGAACATTTTTGGCGGTAAAAGTCGCATAGTTCCCTCAATTCTGCTCCGATTTCGCTGAAACTTTCATTAAAAGTTAGGTAAGACTCTTCTCTTTCCAACAATGTACACTTCTTTGGCAATTGGTTGGAAATTGGATGTGAAACAATCACAAAATGTCAGAAAAAAGCCTTTCTGACTCGAATTTTTCTGAACATTTTTGGCGGTAAAAGTCGCATAGTTCCCTCAATTCTGCTCCGATTTCGCTGAAACTTTCATTAAAAGTTAGATAAGACTCTCCTCTTTCCAACAATGTACACTTCTTTGGCAATTGGTTGGAAATTGGATGTAAAACAATCAGAAAATGTCACATAAAAGCCTCATTGATTCGAATTTTTTTGAACATTTTTGGCGGTAAAAGTCGCATAGTTCCCTCAATTCTGCTCCGATTTCGCTGAAACTTTGATTAAAAGTTAGGTAAGACTCTCCTCTTTCCAACAATGTACACTTCTTTGGCAATTGGTTGGAAATTGGATGTAAAACAATCACAAAATGTCAGAAAAAAGCCTTTCCGACTCGAATTTTTCTGAACATTTTTGGCGGTAAAAGTCCCATAGTTCCCTCAATTCTGCTCCGATTTCGCTGAAACTTTCATTAAAAGTTAGATAAGACTCTCCTCTTTCCAACAATGTACACTTCTTTGGCAATTGGTTGGAAATTGGATGTAAAACAATCACAAAATGTCAGAAAAAAGCCTTTCCGACTCGAATTTTTCTGAACATTTTTGGCGGTAAAAGTCGCATAGTTCCCTCAATTCTGCTTCGATTTCGCTGAAACTTTCATTGAAAGTTAGATAAGACTCTCCTCTTTCCAACAATGTACATTTCTTTGGCAATTGGTTGGAAATTGGATGTAAAACAATCAGAAAATGTCACATAAAAGCCTCATTGACTCGAATTTTTTTGAAACTTTTTTTGGCGGTAAAAGTCCCATAGTTCCCTCAATTCTGCTCCGATTTCGCTGAAACCTTCATTAGAAGTTAGATAAGACTCTCCTCTTTCCAACAATGTACACTTCTTTGGCAATTGGTTGGAAATTGGATGTGAAACAATCACAAAATATCAGAAAAAAGCCTTTCCGACTCGAATTTTTCTGAACATTTTTGGCGGTAAAAGTCCATAGTTCCCTCAATTCTGCTCCGATTTCGCTGAAACTTTCATTAAAAGTTAGATAAGACTCTCCTCTTTCCAACAATGTACATTCTTTGGCAATTGGTTGGAAATTGGATGTAAAACAATCAGAAAATGTCACATAAAAGCCTCATTGACTCGAATTTTTTTGAAACTTTTTTTGGCGGTAAAAGTCCCATAGTTCCCTCAATTCTGCTCCGATTTCGCTGAAATTTTCATTAGAAGTTAGATAAGACTCTCCTCTTTCCAACAATGTACACTTTTTTGGCAATTGGTTGGAAATTGGATGTGAAACAATCACAAAATGTCAGAAAAAAGCCTTTCCGACTCGAATTTTTCTGAACATTTTTGGCGGTAAAAGTCCCATAGTTCCCTCAATTCTGCTCCGATTTCGCTGAAACTTTCATTAAAAGTTAGATAAGACTCTCCTCTTTCCAACAATGTACACTTCTTTGGCAATTGGTTGGAAATTGGATGTAAAACAATCAGAAAATGTCACATAAAAGCCTCATTGACTCGAATTTTTTTGAAACTTTTTTTGGCGGTAAAAGTCCCATAGTTCCCTCAATTCTGCTCCGATTTCGCTGAAACTTTCATTAAAAGTTAGATAAGACTCTCCTCTTTCCAACAATGTACACTTCTTTGGCAATTGGTTGGAAATTGGATGTAAAACAATCACAAAATGTCAGAAAAAAGCCTCATTGACTCGAATTTTTTTGAAACTTTTTTTGGCGGTAAAAGTCCCATAGTTCCCTCAATTCTGCTCCGATTTCGCTGAAACTTTCATTAAAAGTTAGGTAAGACTCTTCTCTTTCCAACAATGTACACTTCTTTGGCAATTGGTTGGAAATTGGATGTGAAACAATCACAAAATGTCAGAAAAAAGCCTTTCTGACTCGAATTTTTCTGAACAATTTTTGGCGGTAAAAGTCCCATAGTTCCCTCAATTCTGCTCCGATTTCGCTGAAACTTTCATTAAACAGTTAGATAAGACTCTCTTCTTTTCAACAATGTACACTTCTTTGGCAATTGGTTGGAAATTGGATGTAAAACAATCAGAAAATGTCACATAAAAGCCTCATTGACTCGAATTTTTTTGAAACTTTTTTTGGCGGTAAAAGTCCCATAGTTCCCTCAATTCTGCTCCGATTTCGCTGAAACTTTCATTAAAAGTTAGATAAGACTCTCCTCTTTCCAACAATGTACACTTCTTTGGCAATTGGTTGGAAATTGGATGTAAAACAATCAGAAAATGTCACATAAAAGCCTCATTGACTCGAATTTTTTTGAAACTTTTTTTGGCGGTAAAAGTCCCATAGTTCCCTCAATTCTGCTCCGATTTCGCTGAAACTTTCATTAAAAGTTAGATAAGACTCTCCTCTTTCCAACAATGTACACTTCTTTGGCAATTGGTTGGAAATTGGATGTAAAACAATCAGAAAATGTCAGAAAAAAGCCTTTCCGACTCGAATTTTTCTGAACATTTTTGGCGGTAAAAGTCGCATAGTTCCCTCAATTCTGCTCCGATTTCGCTGAAACTTTCATTAAAAGTTAGATAAGATTCTCCTCTTTCCAACAATGTACACTTCTTTGGCAATTTGTTGGAAATTGGATGTAAAACAATCACAAAATGTCAGAAAAAAGCCTTTCTGACTCGAATTTTTCTGAACATTTTTGGCGGTAAAAGTCCCATAGTTCCCTCAATTCTGCTCCGATTTCGCTGAAACTTTCATTAAAAGTTAGATAAGACTCTTCTCTTTCCAACAATGTACACTTCTTTGGCAATTGGTTGGAAATTGGATGTAAAACAATCAGAAAATGTCACATAAAAGCCTCATTGACTCGAATTTTTTTGAAACTTTTTTTGGCGGTAAAAGTCCCATAGTTCCCTCAATTCTGCTCCGATTTCGCTGAAACTTTCATTAAAAGTTAGATAAGACTCTCCTCTTTCCAACAATGTACACTTCTTTGGCAATTGGTTGGAAATTGGATGTAAAACAATCACAAAATGTCAGAAAAAAGCCTTTCCGACTCGAATTTTTCTGAACATTTTTGGCGGTAAAAGTCGCATAGTTCCCTCAATTCTGCTCCGATTTCGCTGAAACTTTCATTAAAAGTTAGATAAGACTCTCCTCTTTCCAACAATGTACACTTCTTTGGCAATTGGTTGGAAATTGGATGTAAAACAATCAGAAAATATCACATAAAAGCCTCATTGACTCGAATTTTTTTGAAACTTTTTTTGGCGGTAAAAGTCCCATAGTTCCCTCAATTCTGCTCCGATTTCGCTGAAGCTTTCATTAAAAGTTAGATAAGATTCTCCTCTTTCCAACAATGTACACTTCTTTGGCAATTTGTTGGAAATTGGATGTAAAACAATCACAAAATGTCAGAAAAAAGCCTTTCTGACTCGAATTTTTCTGAACATTTTTGGCGGTAAAAGTCCCATAGTTCCCTCAATTCTGCTCCGATTTCGCTGAAACTTTCATTAAAAGTTAGATAAGACTCTCTTCTTTCCAACAATGTACACTTCTTTGGCAATTGGTTGGAAATTGGATGTAAAACAATCAGAAAATGTCACATAAAAGCCTCATTGACTCGAATTTTTTGAAACTTTTTTTGGCGGTAAAAGTCCCATAGTTCCCTCAATTCTGCTCCGATTTCGCTGAAACTTTCATTAAAAGTTAGATAAGACTCTCCTCTTTCCAACAATGTACACTTCTTTGGCAATTTGTTGGAAATTGGATGTAAAACAATCACAAAATGTCAGAAAAAAGCCTTTCTGACTCGAATTTTTCTGAACATTTTTGGCGGTAAAAGTCCCATAGTTCCCTCAATTCTGCTCCGATTTCGCTGAAACTTTCATTAAAAGTTAGATAAGACTCTTCTCTTTCCAACAATGTACACTTCTTTGGCAATTGGTTGGAAATTGGATGTAAAACAATCAGAAAATGTCACATAAAAGCCTCATTGACTCGAATTTTTTTGAAACTTTTTTTGGCGGTAAAAGTCCCATAGTTCCCTCAATTCTGCTCCGATTTCGCTGAAACTTTCATTAAAAGTTAGATAAGACTCTCTTCTTTCCAACAATGTACACTTCTTTGGCAATTGGTTGGAAATTGGATGTAAAACAATCACAAAATGTCAGAAAAAAGCCTTTCCGACTCGAATTTTTCTGAACATTTTTGGCGGTAAAAGTCGCATAGTTCCCTCAATTCTGCTCCGATTTCGCTGAAACTTTCATTAAAAGTTAGATAAGATTCTCCTCTTTCCAACAATGTACACTCCTTTGGCAATTTGTTGGAAATTGGATGTAAAACAATCACAAAATGTCAGAAAAAAGCCTTTCTGACTCGAATTTTTCTGAACATTTTTGGCGGTAAAAGTCCCATAGTTCCCTCAATTCTGCTCCGATTTCGCTGAAACTTTCATTAAAAGTTAGATAAGACTCTTCTCTTTCCAACAATGTACACTTCTTTGGCAATTGGTTGGAAATTGGATGTAAAACAATCAGAAAATGTCACATAAAAGCCTCATTGACTCGAATTTTTTTGAAACTTTTTTTGGCGGTAAAAGTCCCATAGTTCCCTCAATTCTGCTCCGATTTCGCTGAAACTTTCATTAAAAGTTAGATAAGACTCTCCTCTTTCCAACAATGTACACTTCTTTGGCAATTGGTTGGAAATTGGATGTAAAACAATCAGAAAATGTCACATAAAAGCCTCATTGACTCGAATTTTTTGAAACTTTTTTTGGCGGTAAAAGTCCCATAGTTCCCTCAATTCTGCTCCGATTTCGCTGAAACTTTCATTAAAAGTTAGATAAGACTCTCCTCTTTCCAACAATGTACACTTCTTTGGCAATTGGTTGGAAATTGGATGTAAAACAATCACAAAATGTCAGAAAAAAGCCTTTCCGACTCGAATTTTTCTGAACATTTTTGGCGGTAAAAGTCGCATAGTTCCCTCAATTCTGCTCCGATTTCGCTGAAACTTTCATTAAAAGTTAGATAAGACTCTCCTCTTTCCAACAATGTACACTTCTTTGGCAATTGGTTGGAAATTGGATGTAAAACAATCAGAAAATGTCACATAAAAGCCTCATTGACTCGAATTTTTTTGAAACTTTTTTTGGCGGTAAAAGTCCCATAGTTCCCTCAATTCTGGTCCGATTTCGCTGAAGCTTTCATTAGAAGTTAGATAAGACTCTCCTCTTTCCAACAATGTACACTTCTTTGGCAATTGGTTGGAAATTGGATGTAAAACAATCAGAAAATGTCAGAAAAAAGCCTTTCCGACTCGAATTTTTCTGAACATTTTTGGCGGTAAAAGTCGCATAGTTCCCTCAATTCTGCTCCGATTTCGCTGAAACTTTCATTAAAAGTTAGATAAGATTCTCCTCTTTCCAACAATGTACACTTCTTTGGCAATTTGTTGGAAATTGGATGTAAAACAATCACAAAATGTCAGAAAAAAGCCTTTCTGACTCGAATTTTTCTGAACATTTTTGGCGGTAAAAGTCCCATAGTTCCCTCAATTCTGCTCCGATTTCGCTGAAACTTTCATTAAAAGTTAGATAAGACTCTTCTCTTTCCAACAATGTACACTTCTTTGGCAATTGGTTGGAAATTGGATGTAAAACAATCAGAAAATGTCACATAAAAGCCTCATTGACTCGAATTTTTTTGAAACTTTTTTTGGCGGTAAAAGTCCCATAGTTCCCTCAATTCTGCTCCGATTTCGCTGAAACTTTCATTAAAAGTTAGATAAGACTCTCCTCTTTCCAACAATGTACACTTCTTTGGCAATTGGTTGGAAATTGGATGTAAAACAATCACAAAATGTCAGAAAAAAGCCTTTCCGACTCGAATTTTTCTGAACATTTTTGGCGGTAAAAGTCGCATAGTTCCCTCAATTCTGCTCCGATTTCGCTGAAACTTTCATTAAAAGTTAGATAAGACTCTCCTCTTTCCAACAATGTACACTTCTTTGGCAATTGGTTGGAAATTGGATGTAAAACAATCAGAAAATATCACATAAAAGCCTCATTGACTCGAATTTTTTTGAAACTTTTTTTGGCGGTAAAAGTCCCATAGTTCCCTCAATTCTGCTCCGATTTCGCTGAAGCTTTCATTAAAAGTTAGATAAGATTCTCCTCTTTCCAACAATGTACACTTCTTTGGCAATTTGTTGGAAATTGGATGTAAAACAATCACAAAATGTCAGAAAAAAGCCTTTCTGACTCGAATTTTTCTGAACATTTTTGGCGGTAAAAGTCCCATAGTTCCCTCAATTCTGCTCCGATTTCGCTGAAACTTTCATTAAAAGTTAGATAAGACTCTCTTCTTTCCAACAATGTACACTTCTTTGGCAATTGGTTGGAAATTGGATGTAAAACAATCAGAAAATGTCACATAAAAGCCTCATTGACTCGAATTTTTTTGAAACTTTTTTTGGCGGTAAAAGTCCCATAGTTCCCTCAATTCTGCTCCGATTTCGCTGAAACTTTCATTAAAAGTTAGATAAGACTCTCCTCTTTCCAACAATGTACACTTCTTTGGCAATTTGTTGGAAATTGGATGTAAAACAATCACAAAATGTCAGAAAAAAGCCTTTCTGACTCGAATTTTTCTGAACATTTTTGGCGGTAAAAGTCCCATAGTTCCCTCAATTCTGCTCCGATTTCGCTGAAACTTTCATTAAAAGTTAGATAAGACTCTTCTCTTTCCAACAATGTACACTTCTTTGGCAATTGGTTGGAAATTGGATGTAAAACAATCAGAAAATGTCACATAAAAGCCTCATTGACTCGAATTTTTTTGAAACTTTTTTTGGCGGTAAAAGTCCCATAGTTCCCTCAATTCTGCTCCGATTTCGCTGAAACTTTCATTAAAAGTTAGATAAGACTCTCTTCTTTCCAACAATGTACACTTCTTTGGCAATTGGTTGGAAATTGGATGTAAAACAATCACAAAATGTCAGAAAAAAGCCTTTCCGACTCGAATTTTTCTGAACATTTTTGGCGGTAAAAGTCGCATAGTTCCCTCAATTCTGCTCCGATTTCGCTGAAACTTTCATTAAAAGTTAGATAAGATTCTCCTCTTTCCAACAATGTACACTCCTTTGGCAATTTGTTGGAAATTGGATGTAAAACAATCACAAAATGTCAGAAAAAAGCCTTTCTGACTCGAATTTTTCTGAACATTTTTGGCGGTAAAAGTCCCATAGTTCCCTCAATTCTGCTCCGATTTCGCTGAAACTTTCATTAAAAGTTAGATAAGACTCTTCTCTTTCCAACAATGTACACTTCTTTGGCAATTGGTTGGAAATTGGATGTAAAACAATCAGAAAATGTCACATAAAAGCCTCATTGACTCGAATTTTTTTGAAACTTTTTTTGGCGGTAAAAGTCCCATAGTTCCCTCAATTCTGCTCCGATTTCGCTGAAACTTTCATTAAAAGTTAGATAAGACTCTCCTCTTTCCAACAATGTACACTTCTTTGGCAATTGGTTGGAAATTGGATGTAAAACAATCAGAAAATGTCACATAAAAGCCTCATTGACTCGAATTTTTTTGAAACTTTTTTTGGCGGTAAAAGTCCCATAGTTCCCTCAATTCTGCTCCGATTTCGCTGAAACTTTCATTAAAAGTTAGATAAGACTCTCCTCTTTCCAACAATGTACACTTCTTTGGCAATTGGTTGGAAATTGGATGTAAAACAATCACAAAATGTCAGAAAAAAGCCTTTCCGACTCGAATTTTTCTGAACATTTTTGGCGGTAAAAGTCGCATAGTTCCCTCAATTCTGCTCCGATTTCGCTGAAACTTTCATTAAAAGTTAGATAAGACTCTCCTCTTTCCAACAATGTACACTTCTTTGGCAATTGGTTGGAAATTGGATGTAAAACAATCAGAAAATGTCACATAAAAGCCTCATTGACTCGAATTTTTTTGAAACTTTTTTTGGCGGTAAAAGTCCCATAGTTCCCTCAATTCTGGTCCGATTTCGCTGAAGCTTTCATTAGAAGTTAGATAAGACTCTCCTCTTTCCAACAATGTACACTTCTTTGGCAATTGGTTGGAAATTGGATGTAAAACAATCACAAAATATCAGAAAAAAGCCTTTCCGACTCGAATTTTTCTGAACATTTTTGGCGGTAAAAGTCGCATAGTTCCCTCAATTCTGCTCCGATTTCGCTGAAACTTTCATTAAAAGTTAGATAAGACTCTCCTCTTTCCAACAATGTACACTTCTTTGGCAATTGGTTGGAAATTGGATGTAAAACAATCAGAAAATGTCACATAAAAGCCTCATTGACTCGAATTTTTTTGAAACTTTTTTTGGCGGTAAAAGTCCCATAGTTCCCTCAATTCTGCTCCGATTTCGCTGAAACTTTCATTAAAAGTTAGATAAGACTCTCCTCTTTCCAACAATGTACACTTCTTTGGCAATTTGTTGGAAATTGGATGTAAAACAATCACAAAATGTCAGAAAAAAGCCTTTCTGACTCGAATTTTTCTGAACATTTTTGGCGGTAAAAGTCGCATAGTTCCCTCAATTCTGCTCCGATTTCGCTGAAACTTTCATTAGAAGTTAGATAAGATTCTCCTCTTTCCAACAATGTACACTTCTTTGGCAATTTGTTGGAAATTGGATGTAAAACAATCACAAAATGTCAGAAAAAAGCCTTTCTGACTCGAATTTTTCTGAACATTTTTGGCGGTAAAAGTCCCATAGTTCCCTCAATTCTGCTCCGATTTCGCTGAAACTTTCATTAAAAGTTAGATAAGACTCTCTTCTTTTCAACAATGTACACTTCTTTGGCAATTGGTTGGAAATTGGATGTAAAACAATCAGAAAATGTCACATAAAAGCCTCATTGACTCGAATTTTTTTGAAACTTTTTTTGGCGGTAAAAGTCCCATAGTTCCCTCAATTCTGCTCCGATTTCGCTGAAACTTTCATTAGAAGTTAGATAAGACTCTCCTCTTTCCAACAATGTACACTTCTTTGGCAATTGGTTGGAAATTGGATGTAAAACAATCACAAAATGTCAGAAAAAAGCCTTTCCGACTCGAATTTTTCTGAACATTTTTGGCGGTAAAAGTCGCATAGTTCCCTCAATTCTGCTCCGATTTCGCTGAAACTTTCATTAAAAGTTAGATAAGATTCTCCTCTTTCCAACAATGTACACTTCTTTGGCAATTTGTTGGAAATTGGATGTAAAACAATCACAAAATGTCAGAAAAAAGCCTTTCTGACTCGAATTTTTCTGAACATTTTTGGCGGTAAAAGTCCCATAGTTCCCTCAATTCTGCTCCGATTTCGCTGAAACTTTCATTAAAAGTTAGATAAGACTCTCTTCTTTCCAACAATGTACACTTCTTTGGCAATTGGTTGGAAATTGGATGTAAAACAATCAGAAAATGTCACATAAAAGCCTCATTGACTCGAATTTTTTTGAAACTTTTTTTGGCGGTAAAAGTCCCATAGTTCCCTCAATTCTGCTCCGATTTCGCTGAAACTTTCATTAAAAGTTAGATAAGACTCTCCTCTTTCCAACAATGTACACTTCTTTGGCAATTTGTTGGAAATTGGATGTAAAACAATCACAAAATGTCAGAAAAAAGCCTTTCTGACTCGAATTTTTCTGAACATTTTTGGCGGTAAAAGTCCCATAGTTCCCTCAATTCTGCTCCGATTTCGCTGAAACTTTCATTAAAAGTTAGATAAGACTCTTCTCTTTCCAACAATGTACACTTCTTTGGCAATTGGTTGGAAATTGGATGTAAAACAATCAGAAAATGTCACATAAAAGCCTCATTGACTCGAATTTTTTTGAAACTTTTTTTGGCGGTAAAAGTCCCATAGTTCCCTCAATTCTGCTCCGATTGCGCTGAAACTTTCATTAAAAGTTAGATAAGACTCTCTTCTTTCCAACAATGTACACTTCTTTGGCAATTGGTTGGAAATTGGATGTAAAACAATCACAAAATGTCAGAAAAAAGCCTTTCCGACTCGAATTTTTCTGAACATTTTTGGCGGTAAAAGTCGCATAGTTCCCTCAATTCTGCTCCGATTTCGCTGAAACTTTCATTAAAAGTTAGATAAGATTCTCCTCTTTCCAACAATGTACACTCCTTTGGCAATTTGTTGGAAATTGGATGTAAAACAATCACAAAATGTCAGAAAAAAGCCTTTCTGACTCGAATTTTTCTGAACATTTTTGGCGGTAAAAGTCCCATAGTTCCCTCAATTCTGCTCCGATTTCGCTGAAACTTTCATTAAAAGTTAGATAAGACTCTTCTCTTTCCAACAATGTACACTTCTTTGGCAATTGGTTGGAAATTGGATGTAAAACAATCAGAAAATGTCACATAAAAGCCTCATTGACTCGAATTTTTTTGAAACTTTTTTTGGCGGTAAAAGTCCCATAGTTCCCTCAATTCTGCTCCGATTTCGCTGAAACTTTCATTAAAAGTTAGATAAGACTCTCCTCTTTCCAACAATGTACACTTCTTTGGCAATTGGTTGGAAATTGGATGTAAAACAATCAGAAAATGTCACATAAAAGCCTCATTGACTCGAATTTTTTTGAAACTTTTTTTGGCGGTAAAAGTCCCATAGTTCCCTCAATTCTGCTCCGATTTCGCTGAAACTTTCATTAAAAGTTAGATAAGACTCTCCTCTTTCCAACAATGTACACTTCTTTGGCAATTGGTTGGAAATTGGATGTAAAACAATCACAAAATGTCAGAAAAAAGCCTTTCCGACTCGAATTTTTCTGAACATTTTTGGCGGTAAAAGTCGCATAGTTCCCTCAATTCTGCTCCGATTTCGCTGAAACTTTCATTAAAAGTTAGATAAGACTCTCCTCTTTCCAACAATGTACACTTCTTTGGCAATTTTCTTTGGCAATTGGTTGGAAATTGGATGTGAAACAATCACAAAATGTCAGAAAAAGCCTTTCTGACTCGAATTTTTCTGAACATTTTTGGCGGTAAAAGTCGCATAGTTCCCTCAATTCTGCTCCGATTTCGCTGAAACTTTCATTAAAAGTTAGATAAGACTCTCCTCTTTCCAACAATGTACACTTCTTTGGCAATTGGTTGGAAATTGGATGTGAAACAATCACAAAATGTCAGAAAAAAGCCTTTCTGACTCGAATTTTTCTGAACATTTTTGGCGGTAAAAGTCGCATAGTTCCCTCAATTCTGCTCCGATTTCGCTGAAACTTTCATTAAAAGTTAGATAAGACTCTCCTCTTTCCAACAATGTACACTTCTTTGGCAATTAGTTGGAAATTGGATGTAAAACAATCAGAAAATGTCACATAAAAGCCTCATTGACTCGAATTTTTTTGAAACTTTTTTTGGCGGTAAAAGTCCCATAGTTCTCTCAATTCTGCTCCGATTTCGCTGAAACTTTCATTAAAAGTTAGATAGGACTCTCCTCTTTCCAACAATGTACACTTCTTTGGCAATTGGTTGGAAATTGGATGTAAAACAATCAGAAAATGTCAGAAAAAAGCCTTTCTGACTCGAATTTTTCTGAACATTTTTGGCGGTAAAAGTCCCATAGTTCCCTCAATTCTGCTCCGATTTCGCTGAAACTTTCATTAAAAGTTAGATAAGACTCTCCTCTTTCCAACAATGTACACTTCTTTGGCAATTGGTTGGAAATTGGATGTGAAACAATCACAAAATGTCAGAAAAAAGCCTTTCTGACTCGAATTTTTCTGAACATTTTTGGCGGTAAAAGTCCCATAGTTCCCTCAATTCTGCTCCGATTTCGCTGAAACCTTCATCGTAAGTTAGACAAGACTCTCCTCTTTCCAACAATGTACACTTCTTTGGCAATTGGTTGGAAATTGGATGTAAAACAATCAGAAAATGTCACATAAAAGCCTTTCTGACTCGAATTTTTCTGAACATTTTTGGCGGTAAAAGTCGCATAGTTCCCTCAATTCTGCTCCGATTTCGCTGAAACTTTCATTAAAAGTTAGGTAAGACTCTTCTCTTTCCAACAATGTACACTTCTTTGGCAATTGGTTGGAAATTGGATGTGAAACAATCACAAAATGTCAGAAAAAAGCCTTTCTGACTCGAATTTTTCTGAACATTTTTGGCGGTAAAAGTCCCATAGTTCCCTCAATTCTGCTCCGATTTCGCTGAAACTTTCATTAAAAGTTAGATAAGACTCTCCTCTTTCCAACAATGTACACTTCTTTGGCAATTGGTTGGAAATTGGATGTGAAACAATCACAAAATGTCAGAAAAAAGCCTTTCTGACTCGAATTTTTCTGAACATTTTTGGCGGTAAAAGTCGCATAGTTCCCTCAATTCTGCTCCGATTTCGCTGAAACTTTCATTAAAAGTTAGATAAGACTCTCCTCTTTCCAACAATGTACACTTCTTTGGCAATTTGTTGGAAATTGGATGTAAAACAATCACAAAATGTCACATAAAAGCCTCATTGATTCGAATTTTTTGAACATTTTTGGCGGTAAAAGTCGCATAGTTCCCTCAATTCTGCTCCGATTTCGCTGAAACTTTGATTAAAAGTTAGGTAAGACTCTCCTCTTTCCAACAATGTACACATCTTTGGCAATTGGTTGGAAATTGGATGTAAAACAATCACAAAATGTCAGAAAAAAGCCTTTCCGACTCGAATTTTTCTGAACATTTTTTGGCGGTAAAAGTCCCATAGTTCCCTCAATTCTGCTCCGATTTCGCTGAAACTTTCATTAAAAGTTAGATAAGACTCTCCTCTTTCCAACAATGTACACTTCTTTGGCAATTTGTTGGAAATTGGATGTAAAACAATCACAAAATGTCAGAAAAAAGCCTTTCCGACTCGAATTTTTCTGAACATTTTTGGCGGTAAAAGTCGCATAGTTCCCTCAATTCTGCTTCGATTTCGCTGAAACTTTCATTGAAAGTTAGATAAGACTCTCCTCTTTCCAACAATGTACATTTCTTTGGCAATTGGTTGGAAATTGGATGTAAAACAATCAGAAAATGTCACATAAAAGCCTCATTGACTCGAATTTTTTTGAAACTTTTTTTGGCGGTAAAAGTCCCATAGTTCCCTCAATTCTGCTCCGATTTCGCTGAAACTTTCATTAGAAGTTAGATAAGACTCTCCTCTTTCCAACAATGTACACTTCTTTGGCAATTGGTTGGAAATTGGATGTGAAACAATCACAAAATATCAGAAAAAAGCCTTTCCGACTCGAATTTTTCTGAACATTTTTGGCGGTAAAAGTCCCATAGTTCCCTCAATTCTGCTCCGATTTCGCTGAAACTTTCATTAAAAGTTAGATAAGACTCTCCTCTTTCCAACAATGTACATTTCTTTGGCAATTGGTTGGAAATTGGATGTAAAACAATCAGAAAATGTCACATAAAAGCCTCATTGACTCGAATTTTTTTGAAACTTTTTTTGGCGGTAAAAGTCCCATAGTTCCCTCAATTCTGCTCCGATTTCGCTGAAATTTTCATTAGAAGTTAGATAAGACTCTCCTCTTTCCAACAATGTACACTTCTTTGGCAATTGGTTGGAAATTGGATGTGAAACAATCACAAAATGTCAGAAAAAAGCCTTTCCGACTCGAATTTTTCTGAACATTTTTGGCGGTAAAAGTCGCATAGTTCCCTCAATTCTGCTCCGATTTCGCTGAAACTTTCATTAAAAGTTAGATAAGACTCTCTTCTTTCCAACAATGTACACTTCTTTGGCAATTGGTTGGAAATTGGATGTAAAACAATCAGAAAATGTCACATAAAAGCCTCATTGACTCGAATTTTTTTGAAACTTTTTTTGGCGGTAAAAGTCCCATAGTTCCCTCAATTCTGCTCCGATTTCGCTGAAACTTTCATTAAAAGTTAGATAAGACTCTCCTCTTTCCAACAATGTACACTTCTTTGGCAATTGGTTGGAAATTGGATGTAAAACAATCACAAAATGTCAGAAAAAAGCCTTTCCGACTCGAATTTTTCTGAACATTTTTGGCGGTAAAAGTCGCATAGTTCCCTCAATTCTGCTCCGATTTCGCTGAAACTTTCATTAAAAGTTAGATAAGACTCTTCTCTTTCCAACAATGTACACTTCTTTGGCAATTGGTTGGAAATTGGATGTAAAACAATCAGAAAATATCACATAAAAGCCTCATTGACTCGAATTTTTTTGAAACTTTTTTTGGCGGTAAAAGTCCCATAGTTCCCTCAATTCTGCTCCGATTTCGCTGAAACTTTCATTAAAAGTTAGATAAGACTCTCCTCTTTCCAACAATGTACACTTCTTTGGCAATTGGTTGGAAATTGGATGTAAAACAATCACAAAATGTCAGAAAAAAGCCTTTCCGACTCGAATTTTTCTGAACATTTTTGGCGGTAAAAGTCGCATAGTTCCCTCAATTCTGCTCCGATTTCGCTGAAACTTTCATTAAAAGTTAGATAAGACTCTCCTCTTTCCAACAATGTACACTTCTTTGGCAATTGGTTGGAAATTGGATGTAAAACAATCAGAAAATATCACATAAAAGCCTCATTGACTCGAATTTTTTTGAAACTTTTTTTGGCGGTAAAAGTCCCATAGTTCCCTCAATTCTGCTCCGATTTCGCTGAAACTTTCATTAAAAGTTAGATAAGACTCTCCTCTTTCCAACAATGTACACTTCTTTGGCAATTGGTTGGAAATTGGATGTAAAACAATCACAAAATGTCAGAAAAAAGCCTTTCCGACTCGAATTTTTCTGAACATTTTTGGCGGTAAAAGTCGCATAGTTCCCTCAATTCTGCTCCGATTTCGCTGAAACTTTCATTAAAAGTTAGATAAGATTCTCCTCTTTCCAACAATGTACACTTCTTTGGCAATTTGTTGGAAATTGGATGTAAAACAATCACAAAATGTCAGAAAAAAGCCTTTCTGACTCGAATTTTTCTGAACATTTTTGGCGGTAAAAGTCCCATAGTTCCCTCAATTCTGCTCCGATTTCGCTGAAACTTTCATTAAAAGTTAGATAAGACTCTCTCTTTCCAACAATGTACACTTCTTTGGCAATTGGTTGGAAATTGGATGTAAAACAATCAGAAAATGTCACATAAAAGCCTCATTGACTCGAATTTTTTTGAAACTTTTTTTGGCGGTAAAAGTCCCATAGTTCCCTCAATTCTGCTCCGATTTCGCTGAAACTTTCATTAAAAGTTAGATAAGACTCTCCTCTTTCCAACAATGTACACTTCTTTGGCAATTGGTTGGAAATTGGATGTAAAACAATCACAAAATGTCAGAAAAAAGCCTTTCTGACTCGAATTTTTCTGAACATTTTTGGCGGTAAAAGTCCCATAGTTCCCTCAATTCTGCTCCGATTTCGCTGAAACTTTCATTAAAAGTTAGATAAGGCTCTCCTCTTTCCAACAATGTACACTTCTTTGGCAATTGGTTGGAAATTGGATGTAAAACAATCAGAAAATGTCACATAAAAGCCTCATTGACTCGAATTTTTTTGAAACTTTTTTTGGCGGTAAAAGTCCCATAGTTCCCTCAATTCTGCTCCGATTTCGCTGAAACTTTCATTAAAAGTTAGATAAGACTCTCCTCTTTCCAACAATGTACACTTCTTTGGCAATTGGTTGGAAATTGGATGTAAAACAATCACAAAATGTCAGAAAAAAGCCTTTCCGACTCGAATTTTTCTGAACATTTTTGGCGGTAAAAGTCGCATAGTTCCCTCAATTCTGCTCCGATTTCGCTGAAACTTTCATTAAAAGTTAGATAAGATTCTCCTCTTTCCAACAGTGTACACTTCTTTGGCAACTAGTTGGAAATTGGATGTAAAACAATCACAAAATGTCAGAAAAAAGCCTTTCTGACTCGAATTTTTCTGAACATTTTTGGCGGTAAAAGTCCCATAGTTCCCTCAATTCTGCTCCGATTTCGCTGAAACTTTCATTAAAAGTTAGATAAGACTCTTCTCTTTCCAACAATGTACACTTCTTTGGCAATTGGTTGGAAATTGGATGTAAAACAATCAGAAAATGTCACATAAAAGCCTCATTGACTCGAATTTTTTTGAAACTTTTTTTGGCGGTAAAAGTCCCATAGTTCCCTCAATTCTGCTCCGATTTCGCTGAAACTTTCATTAAAAGTTAGATAAGACTCTCCTCTTTCCAACAATGTACACTTCTTTGGCAATTGGTTGGAAATTGGATGTAAAACAATCAGAAAATGTCACATAAAAGCCTCATTGACTCGAATTTTTTGAAACTTTTTTTGGCGGTAAAAGTCCCATAGTTCCCTCAATTCTGCTCCGATTTCGCTGAAACTTTCATCGTAAGTTAGACAAGACTCTCCTCTTTCCAACAATGTACACTTCTTTGGCAATTGGTTGGAAATTGGATGTAAAACAATCAGAAAATGTCACATAAAAGCCTCATTGATTCGAATTTTTTTGAACATTTTTGGCGGTAAAAGTCCCATAGTTCCCTCAATTCTGCTCCGATTTCGCTGAAACTTTGATTAAAAGTTAGGTAAGACTCTCCTCTTTCCAACAATGTACACTTCTTTGGCAATTGGTTGGAAATTGGATGTAAAACAATCACAAAATGTCAGAAAAAAGCCTTTCCGACTCGAATTTTTCTGAACATTTTTGGCGGTAAAAGTCGCATAGTTCCCTCAATTCTGCTCCGATTTCGCTGAAACTTTCATTAAAAGTTAGATAAGACTCTCCTCTTTCCAACAATGTACACTTCTTTGGCAATTGGTTGGAAATTGGATGTAAAACAATCAGAAAATGTCACATAAAAGCCTCATTGACTCGAATTTTTTGAAACTTTTTTTGGCGGTAAAAGTCCCATAGTTCCCTCAATTCTGCTCCGATTTCGCTGAAACTTTCATTAAAAGTTAGATAAGACTCTCCTCTTTCCAACAATGTACACTTCTTTGGCAATTGGTTGGAAATTGGATGTAAAACAATCAGAAAATGTCACATAAAAGCCTCATTGACTCGAATTTTTTTGAAACTTTTTTTGGCGGTAAAAGTCCCATAGTTCCCTCAATTCTGCTCCGATTTCGCTGAAACTTTCATTAAAAGTTAGATAAGACTCTTCTCTTTCCAACAATGTACACTTCTTTGGCAATTGGTTGGAAATTGGATGTAAAACAATCAGAAAATGTCACATAAAAGCCTCATTGACTCGAATTTTTTTGAAACTTTTTTTGGCGGTAAAAGTCCCATAGTTCCCTCAATTCTGCTCCGATTTCGCTGAAACTTTCATTAAAAGTTAGATAAGACTCTCCTCTTTCCAACAATGTACACTTCTTTGGCAATTGGTTGGAAATTGGATGTAAAACAATCAGAAAATGTCACATAAAAGCCTCATTGACTCGAATTTTTTTGAAACTTTTTTTGGCGGTAAAAGTCCCATAGTTCCCTCAATTCTGCTCCGATTTCGCTGAAACTTTCATTAAAAGTTAGATAAGACTCTCCTCTTTCCAACAATGTACACTTCTTTGGCAATTGGTTGGAAATTGGATGTAAAACAATCACAAAATGTCAGAAAAAAGCCTTTCCGACTCGAATTTTTCTGAACATTTTTGGCGGTAAAAGTCGCATAGTTCCCTCAATTCTGCTCCGATTTCGCTGAAACTTTCATTAAAAGTTAGATAAGATTCTCCTCTTTCCAACAATGTACACTTCTTTGGCAATTTGTTGGAAATTGGATGTAAAACAATCACAAAATGTCAGAAAAAAGCCTTTCTGACTCGAATTTTTCTGAACATTTTTGGTGGTAAAAGTCCATAGTTCCCTCAATTCTGCTCCGATTTCGCTGAAACTTTCATTAAAAGTTAGATAAGACTCTCTTCTTTTCAACAATGTACACTTCTTTGGCAATTGGTTGGAAATTGGATGTAAAACAATCAGAAAATGTCACATAAAAGCCTCATTGACTCGAATTTTTTTGAAACTTTTTTTGGCGGTAAAAGTCCCATAGTTCCCTCAATTCTGCTCCGATTTCGCTGAAATTTTCATTAGAAGTTAGATAAGACTCTCCTCTTTCCAACAATGTACACTTCTTTGGCAATTGGTTGGAAATTGGATGTAAAACAATCAGAAAATGTCACATAAAAGCCTCATTGACTCGAATTTTTTTGAAACTTTTTTTGGCGGTAAAAGTCCCATAGTTCCCTCAATTCTGCTCCGATTTCGCTGAAATTTTCATTAAAAGTTAGATAAGACTCTCCTCTTTCCAACAATGTACACTTCTTTGGCAATTGGTTGGAAATTGGATGTAAAACAATCACAAAATGTCAGAAAAAAGCCTTTCCGACTCGAATTTTTCTGAACATTTTTGGCGGTAAAAGTCGCATAGTTCCCTCAATTCTGCTCCGATTTCGCTGAAACTTTCATTAAAAGTTAGATAAGATTCTCCTTTTTCTAACAATGTACACTTCTTTGGCAATTTGTTGGAAATTGGATGTAAAACAATCACAAAATATCAGAAAAAAGCCTTTCTGACTCGAATTTTTCTGAACATTTTTGGCGGTAAAAGTCCCATAGTTCCCTCAATTCTGCTCCGATTTCGCTGAAACTTTCATTAAAAGTTAGATAAGACTCTCCTCTTTCCAACAATGTACACTTCTTTGGCAATTGGTTGGAAATTGGATGTGAAACAATCACAAAATATCAGCAAAAAGCCTTTCTGACTCGAATTTTTCTGAACATTTTTGGCGGTAAAAGTCGCATAGTTCCCTCAATTCTGCTCCGATTTCGCTGAAACTTTCATTGAAAGTTAGATAAGACTCTCCTCTTTCCAACAATGTACACTTCTTTGGCAATTGGTTGGAAATTGGA
Organism: Anastrepha obliqua; assembly: GCF_027943255.1. Lineage (NCBI taxonomy): Eukaryota > Metazoa > Arthropoda > Insecta > Diptera > Tephritidae > Anastrepha > Anastrepha obliqua. The sequence goes on from NW_026562278.1 coordinate 27,440, forward strand.
TGTAAAACAATCAGAAAATGTCACATAAAAGCCTCATTGATTCGAATTTTTTTGAACATTTTTGGCGGTAAAAGTCGCATAGTTCCCTCAATTCTGCTCCGATTTCGCTGAAACTTTGATTAAAAGTTAGGTAAGACTCTCCTCTTTCCAACAATGTACACTTCTTTGGCAATTGGTTGGAAATTGGATGTGAAACAATCACGAAATGTCAGAAAAAAGCCTTTCTGACTCGAATTTTTCTGAACATTTTTGGCGGTAAAAGTCGCATAGTTCCCTTAATTCTGCTCCGATTTCGCTGAAACTTTCATTAGAAGTTAGGTAAGACTCTCCTCTTTCCAACAATGTACACTTCTTTGGCAATTGGTTGGAAATTGGATGTGAAACAATCACAAAATGTCAGAAAAAAGCCTTTCTGACTCGAATTTTTCTGAACATTTTTGGCGGTAAAAGTCGCATAGTTCCCTCAATTCTGCTCCGATTTCGCTGAAACTTTCATTAAAAGTTAGGTAAGACTCTTCTCTTTCCAACAATGTACACTTCTTTGGCAATTGGTTGGAAATTGGATGTGAAACAATCACAAAATGTCAGAAAAAAGCCTTTCCGACTCGAATTTTTCTGAACATTTTTGGCGGTAAAAGTCGCATAGTTCCCTCAATTCTGCTCCGATTTCGCTGAAACTTTCATTAAAAGTTAGATAAGACTCTCCTCTTTCCAACAATGTACACTTCTTTGGCAATTGGTTGGAAATTGGATGTGAAACAATCACAAAATGTCAGAAAAAAGCCTTTCTGACTCGAATTTTTCTGAACATTTTTGGCGGTAAAAGTCGCATAGTTCCCTCAATTCTGCTCCGATTTCGCTGAAACTTTCATTAAAAGTTAGATAAGACTCTCCTCTTTCCAACAATGTACACTTCTTTGGCAATTGGTTGGAAATTGGATGTGAAACAATCACAAAATGTCAGAAAAAAGCCTTTCTGACTCGAATTTTTCTGAACATTTTTGGCGGTAAAAGTCGCATAGTTCCCTCAATTCTGCTCCGATTTCGCTGAAACTTTCATTAAAAGTTAGATAAGACTCTCCTCTTTCCAACAATGTACACTTCTTTGGCAATTAGTTGGAAATTGGATGTAAAACAATCAGAAAATGTCACATAAAAGCCTCATTGACTCGAATTTTTTTGAAACTTTTTTTGGCGGTAAAAGTCCCATAGTTCTCTCAATTCTGCTCCGATTTCGCTGAAACTTTCATTAAAAGTTAGATAGGACTCTCCTCTTTCCAACAATGTACACTTCTTTGGCAATTGGTTGGAAATTGGATGTAAAACAATCAGAAAATGTCAGAAAAAAGCCTTTCTGACTCGAATTTTTCTGAACATTTTTGGCGGTAAAAGTCCCATAGTTCCCTCAATTCTGCTCCGATTTCGCTGAAACTTTCATTAAAAGTTAGATAAGACTCTCCTCTTTCCAACAATGTACACTTCTTTGGCAATTGGTTGGAAATTGGATGTGAAACAATCACAAAATATCAGCAAAAAGCCTTTCTGACTCGAATTTTTCTGAACATTTTTGGCGGTAAAAGTCCCATAGTTCCCTCAATTCTGCTCCGATTTCGCTGAAACTTTCATTAAAAGTTAGATAAGACTCTCCTCTTTCCAACAATGTACACTTCTTTGGCAATTGGTTGGAAATTGGATGTGAAACAATCACAAAATGTCAGAAAAAAGCCTTTCTGACTCGAATTTTTCTGAACATTTTTGGCGGTAAAAGTCCCATAGTTCCCTCAATTCTGCTCCGATTTCGCTGAAACCTTCATCGTAAGTTAGACAAGACTCTCCTCTTTCCAACAATGTACACTTCTTTGGCAATTGGTTGGAAATTGGATGTAAAACAATCAGAAAATGTCACATAAAAGCCTTTCTGACTCGAATTTTTCTGAACATTTTTGGCGGTAAAAGTCGCATAGTTCCCTCAATTCTGCTCCGATTTCGCTGAAACTTTCATTAAAAGTTAGGTAAGACTCTTCTCTTTCCAACAATGTACACTTCTTTGGCAATTGGTTGGAAATTGGATGTGAAACAATCACAAAATGTCAGAAAAAAGCCTTTCTGACTCGAATTTTTCTGAACATTTTTGGCGGTAAAAGTCGCATAGTTCCCTCAATTCTGCTCCGATTTCGCTGAAACTTTCATTAAAAGTTAGATAAGACTCTCCTCTTTCCAACAATGTACACTTCTTTGGCAATTGGTTGGAAATTGGATGTGAAACAATCACAAAATGTCAGAAAAAAGCCTTTCTGACTCGAATTTTTCTGAACATTTTTGGCGGTAAAAGTCGCATAGTTCCCTCAATTCTGCTCCGATTTCGCTGAAACTTTCATTAAAAGTTAGATAAGACTCTCCTCTTTCCAACAATGTACACTTCTTTGGCAATTGGTTGGAAATTGGATGTGAAACAATCACAAAATGTCAGAAAAAAGCCTTTCTGACTCGAATTTTTCTGAACATTTTTGGCGGTAAAAGTCGCATAGTTCCCTCAATTCTGCTCCGATTTCGCTGAAACTTTCATTAAAAGTTAGATAAGACTCTCCTCTTTCCAACAATGTACACCTCTTTGGCAATTAGTTGGAAATTGGATGTAAAACAATCAGAAAATGTCACATAAAAGCCTCATTGACTCGAATTTTTTTGAAACTTTTTTTGGCGGTAAAAGTCCCATAGTTCTCTCAATTCTGCTCCGATTTCGCTGAAACTTTCATTAAAAGTTAGATAGGACTCTCCTCTTTCCAACAATGTACACTTCTTTGGCAATTGGTTGGAAATTGGATGTAAAACAATCAGAAAATGTCAGAAAAAAGCCTTTCTGACTCGAATTTTTCTGAACATTTTTGGCGGTAAAAGTCGCATAGTTCCCTCAATTCTGCTCCGATTTCGCTGAAGCCTTCATTAAAAGTTAGATAAGACTCTCCTCTTTCCAACAATGTACACTTCTTTGGCAATTGGTTGGAAATTGGATGTGAAACAATCACAAAATGTCAGAAAAAAGCCTTTCTGACTCGAATTTTTCTGAACATTTTTGGCGGTAAAAGTCGCATAGTTCCCTCAATTCTGCTCCGATTTCGCTGAAACTTTCATTAAAAGTTAGATAAGACTCTCCTCTTTCCAACAATGTACACTTCTTTGGCAATTGGTTGGAAATTGGATGTGAAACAATCACAAAATGTCAGAAAAAAGCCTTTCTGACTCGAATTTTTCTGAACATTTTTGGCGGTAAAAGTCGCATAGTTCCCTCAATTCTGCTCCGATTTCGCTGAAACTTTCATTAAAAGTTAGATAAGACTCTCCTCTTTCCAACAATGTACACTTCTTTGGCAATTGGTTGGAAATTGGATGTGAAACAATCACAAAATGTCAGAAAAAAGCCTTTCTGACTCGAATTTTTCTGAACATTTTTGGCGGTAAAAGTCGCATAGTTCCCTCAATTCTGCTCCGATTTCGCTGAAACTTTCATTAAAAGTTAGATAAGACTCTCCTCTTTCCAACAATGTACACTTCTTTGGCAATTGGTTGGAAATTGGATGTGAAACAATCACAAAATGTCAGAAAAAAGCCTTTCTGACTCGAATTTTTCTGAACATTTTTGGCGGTAAAAGTCGCATAGTTCCCTCAATTCTGCTCCGATTTCGCTGAAACTTTCATTAAAAGTTAGATAAGACTCTCCTCTTTCCAACAATGTACACTTCTTTGGCAATTAGTTGGAAATTGGATGTAAAACAATCAGAAAATGTCACATAAAAGCCTCATTGACTCGAATTTTTTTGAAACTTTTTTTGGCGGTAAAAGTCCCATAGTTCTCTCAATTCTGCTCCGATTTCGCTGAAACTTTCATTAAAAGTTAGATAGGACTCTCCTCTTTCCAACAATGTACACTTCTTTGGCAATTGGTTGGAAATTGGATGTAAAACAATCAGAAAATGTCAGAAAAAAGCCTTTCTGACTCGAATTTTTCTGAACATTTTTGGCGGTAAAAGTCCCATAGTTCCCTCAATTCTGCTCCGATTTCGCTGAAACTTTCATTAAAAGTTAGATAAGACTCTCCTCTTTCCAACAATGTACACTTCTTTGGCAATTGGTTGGAAATTGGATGTGAAACAATCACAAAATATCAGCAAAAAGCCTTTCTGACTCGAATTTTTCTGAACATTTTTGGCGGTAAAAGTCCCATAGTTCCCTCAATTCTGCTCCGATTTCGCTGAAACTTTCATTAAAAGTTAGATAAGACTCTCCTCTTTCCAACAATGTACACTTCTTTGGCAATTGGTTGGAAATTGGATGTGAAACAATCACAAAATGTCAGAAAAAAGCCTTTCTGACTCGAATTTTTCTGAACATTTTTGGCGGTAAAAGTCCCATAGTTCCCTCAATTCTGCTCCGATTTCGCTGAAACCTTCATCGTAAGTTAGACAAGACTCTCCTCTTTCCAACAATGTACACTTCTTTGGCAATTGGTTGGAAATTGGATGTAAAACAATCAGAAAATGTCACATAAAAGCCTTTCTGACTCGAATTTTTCTGAACATTTTTGGCGGTAAAAGTCGCATAGTTCCCTCAATTCTGCTCCGATTTCGCTGAAACTTTCATTAGAAGTTAGGTAAGACTCTCCTCTTTCCAACAATGTACACTTCTTTGGCAATTGGTTGGAAATTGGATGTGAAACAATCACAAAATGTCAGAAAAAAGCCTTTCTGACTCGAATTTTTCTGAACATTTTTGGCGGTAAAAGTCCCATAGTTCCCTCAATTCTGCTCCGATTTCGCTGAAACTTTCATTAAAAGTTAGATAAGACTCTCCTCTTTCCAACAATGTACACTTCTTTGGCAATTGGTTGGAAATTGGATGTGAAACAATCACAAAATATCAGCAAAAAGCCTTTCTGACTCGAATTTTTCTGAACATTTTTGGCGGTAAAAGTCCCATAGTTCCCTCAATTCTGCTCCGATTTCGCTGAAACTTTCATTAAAAGTTAGATAAGACTCTCCTCTTTCCAACAATGTACACTTCTTTGGCAATTGGTTGGAAATTGGATGTGAAACAATCACAAAATGTCAGAAAAAAGCCTTTCTGACTCGAATTTTTCTGAACATTTTTGGCGGTAAAAGTCCCATAGTTCCCTCAATTCTGCTCCGATTTCGCTGAAACCTTCATCGTAAGTTAGACAAGACTCTCCTCTTTCCAACAATGTACACTTCTTTGGCAATTGGTTGGAAATTGGATGTAAAACAATCAGAAAATGTCACATAAAAGCCTTTCTGACTCGAATTTTTCTGAACATTTTTGGCGGTAAAAGTCGCATAGTTCCCTCAATTCTGCTCCGATTTCGCTGAAACTTTCATTAAAAGTTAGGTAAGACTCTTCTCTTTCCAACAATGTACACTTCTTTGGCAATTGGTTGGAAATTGGATGTGAAACAATCACAAAATGTCAGAAAAAAGCCTTTCTGACTCGAATTTTTCTGAACATTTTTGGCGGTAAAAGTCGCATAGTTCCCTCAATTCTGCTCCGATTTCGCTGAAACTTTCATTAAAAGTTAGATAAGACTCTCCTCTTTCCAACAATGTACACTTCTTTGGCAATTGGTTGGAAATTGGATGTGAAACAATCACAAAATGTCAGAAAAAAGCCTTTCTGACTCGAATTTTTCTGAACATTTTTGGCGGTAAAAGTCGCATAGTTCCCTCAATTCTGCTCCGATTTCGCTGAAACTTTCATTAAAAGTTAGATAAGACTCTCCTCTTTCCAACAATGTACACTTCTTTGGCAATTGGTTGGAAATTGGATGTGAAACAATCACAAAATGTCAGAAAAAAGCCTTTCTGACTCGAATTTTTCTGAACATTTTTGGCGGTAAAAGTCGCATAGTTCCCTCAATTCTGCTCCGATTTCGCTGAAACTTTCATTAAAAGTTAGATAAGACTCTCCTCTTTCCAACAATGTACACCTCTTTGGCAATTAGTTGGAAATTGGATGTAAAACAATCAGAAAATGTCACATAAAAGCCTCATTGACTCGAATTTTTTTGAAACTTTTTTTGGCGGTAAAAGTCCCATAGTTCTCTCAATTCTGCTCCGATTTCGCTGAAACTTTCATTAAAAGTTAGATAGGACTCTCCTCTTTCCAACAATGTACACTTCTTTGGCAATTGGTTGGAAATTGGATGTAAAACAATCAGAAAATGTCAGAAAAAAGCCTTTCTGACTCGAATTTTTCTGAACATTTTTGGCGGTAAAAGTCGCATAGTTCCCTCAATTCTGCTCCGATTTCGCTGAAGCCTTCATTAAAAGTTAGATAAGACTCTCCTCTTTCCAACAATGTACACTTCTTTGGCAATTGGTTGGAAATTGGATGTGAAACAATCACAAAATGTCAGAAAAAAGCCTTTCTGACTCGAATTTTTCTGAACATTTTTGGCGGTAAAAGTCGCATAGTTCCCTCAATTCTGCTCCGATTTCGCTGAAACTTTCATTAAAAGTTAGATAAGACTCTCCTCTTTCCAACAATGTACACTTCTTTGGCAATTGGTTGGAAATTGGATGTGAAACAATCACAAAATGTCAGAAAAAAGCCTTTCTGACTCGAATTTTTCTGAACATTTTTGGCGGTAAAAGTCGCATAGTTCCCTCAATTCTGCTCCGATTTCGCTGAAACTTTCATTAAAAGTTAGATAAGACTCTCCTCTTTCCAACAATGTACACTTCTTTGGCAATTGGTTGGAAATTGGATGTGAAACAATCACAAAATGTCAGAAAAAAGCCTTTCTGACTCGAATTTTTCTGAACATTTTTGGCGGTAAAAGTCGCATAGTTCCCTCAATTCTGCTCCGATTTCGCTGAAACTTTCATTAAAAGTTAGATAAGACTCTCCTCTTTCCAACAATGTACACTTCTTTGGCAATTGGTTGGAAATTGGATGTGAAACAATCACAAAATGTCAGAAAAAAGCCTTTCTGACTCGAATTTTTCTGAACATTTTTGGCGGTAAAAGTCGCATAGTTCCCTCAATTCTGCTCCGATTTCGCTGAAACTTTCATTAAAAGTTAGATAAGACTCTCCTCTTTCCAACAATGTACACTTCTTTGGCAATTAGTTGGAAATTGGATGTAAAACAATCAGAAAATGTCACATAAAAGCCTCATTGACTCGAATTTTTTTGAAACTTTTTTTGGCGGTAAAAGTCCCATAGTTCTCTCAATTCTGCTCCGATTTCGCTGAAACTTTCATTAAAAGTTAGATAGGACTCTCCTCTTTCCAACAATGTACACTTCTTTGGCAATTGGTTGGAAATTGGATGTAAAACAATCAGAAAATGTCAGAAAAAAGCCTTTCTGACTCGAATTTTTCTGAACATTTTTGGCGGTAAAAGTCCCATAGTTCCCTCAATTCTGCTCCGATTTCGCTGAAACTTTCATTAAAAGTTAGATAAGACTCTCCTCTTTCCAACAATGTACACTTCTTTGGCAATTGGTTGGAAATTGGATGTGAAACAATCACAAAATATCAGCAAAAAGCCTTTCTGACTCGAATTTTTCTGAACATTTTTGGCGGTAAAAGTCCCATAGTTCCCTCAATTCTGCTCCGATTTCGCTGAAACTTTCATTAAAAGTTAGATAAGACTCTCCTCTTTCCAACAATGTACACTTCTTTGGCAATTGGTTGGAAATTGGATGTGAAACAATCACAAAATGTCAGAAAAAAGCCTTTCTGACTCGAATTTTTCTGAACATTTTTGGCGGTAAAAGTCCCATAGTTCCCTCAATTCTGCTCCGATTTCGCTGAAACCTTCATCGTAAGTTAGACAAGACTCTCCTCTTTCCAACAATGTACACTTCTTTGGCAATTGGTTGGAAATTGGATGTAAAACAATCAGAAAATGTCACATAAAAGCCTTTCTGACTCGAATTTTTCTGAACATTTTTGGCGGTAAAAGTCGCATAGTTCCCTCAATTCTGCTCCGATTTCGCTGAAACTTTCATTAAAAGTTAGGTAAGACTCTTCTCTTTCCAACAATGTACACTTCTTTGGCAATTGGTTGGAAATTGGATGTGAAACAATCACAAAATGTCAGAAAAAAGCCTTTCTGACTCGAATTTTTCTGAACATTTTTGGCGGTAAAAGTCGCATAGTTCCCTCAATTCTGCTCCGATTTCGCTGAAACTTTCATTAAAAGTTAGATAAGACTCTCCTCTTTCCAACAATGTACACTTCTTTGGCAATTGGTTGGAAATTGGATGTGAAACAATCACAAAATGTCAGAAAAAAGCCTTTCTGACTCGAATTTTTCTGAACATTTTTGGCGGTAAAAGTCGCATAGTTCCCTCAATTCTGCTCCGATTTCGCTGAAACTTTCATTAAAAGTTAGATAAGACTCTCCTCTTTCCAACAATGTACACTTCTTTGGCAATTGGTTGGAAATTGGATGTGAAACAATCACAAAATGTCAGAAAAAAGCCTTTCTGACTCGAATTTTTCTGAACATTTTTGGCGGTAAAAGTCGCATAGTTCCCTCAATTCTGCTCCGATTTCGCTGAAACTTTCATTAAAAGTTAGATAAGACTCTCCTCTTTCCAACAATGTACACCTCTTTGGCAATTAGTTGGAAATTGGATGTAAAACAATCAGAAAATGTCACATAAAAGCCTCATTGACTCGAATTTTTTTGAAACTTTTTTTGGCGGTAAAAGTCCCATAGTTCTCTCAATTCTGCTCCGATTTCGCTGAAACTTTCATTAAAAGTTAGATAGGACTCTCCTCTTTCCAACAATGTACACTTCTTTGGCAATTGGTTGGAAATTGGATGTAAAACAATCAGAAAATGTCAGAAAAAAGCCTTTCTGACTCGAATTTTTCTGAACATTTTTGGCGGTAAAAGTCGCATAGTTCCCTCAATTCTGCTCCGATTTCGCTGAAGCCTTCATTAAAAGTTAGATAAGACTCTCCTCTTTCCAACAATGTACACTTCTTTGGCAATTGGTTGGAAATTGGATGTGAAACAATCACAAAATATCAGAAAAAAGCCTTTCTGACTCGAATTTTTCTGAACATTTTTGGCGGTAAAAGTCCCATAGTTCCCTCAATTCTGCTCCGATTTCGCTGAAACTTTCATTAAAAGTTAGATAAGACTCTCTTCTTTCCAACAATGTACACTTCTTTGGCAATTGGTTGGAAATTGGATGTGAAACAATCACAAAATGTCAGAAAAAAGCCTTTCTGACTCGAATTTTTCTGAACATTTTTGGCGGTAAAAGTCCCATAGTTCCCTCAATTCTGCTCCGATTTCGCTGAAACCTTCATTAAAAGTTAGATAAGACTCTCCTCTTTCCAACAATGTACACTTCTTTGGCAATTGGTTGGAAATTGGATGTAAAACAATCAGAAAATGTCACATAAAAGCCTCATTGACTCGAATTTTTTTGAAACTTTTTTTGGCGGTAAAAGTCCCATAGTTCCCTCAATTCTGCTCCGATTTCGCTGGAGCCTTCATTAAAAGTTAGATAAGACTCTCCTCTTTCCAACAATGTACACTTCTTTGGCAATTGGTTGGAAATTGGATGTGAAATAATCACAAAGTGTCAGAAAAAAGCCTTTCTGACTCGAATTTTTCTGAACATTTTTGGCGGTAAAAGTCGCATAGTTCCCTCAATTCTGCTTCGATTTCGCTGAAACTTTGATTAAAAGTTAGATAAGGCTCTCCTCTTTCCAACAATGTACACTTCTTTGGCAATTGGTTGGAAATTGGATGTAAAACAATCACAAAATGTCAGAAAAAAGCCTTTCCGACTCGAATTTTTCTGAACATTTTTGGCGGTAAAAGTCGCATAGTTCCCTCAATTCTGCTCCGATTTCGCTGAAACTTTCATTAAAAGTTAGATAAGATTCTCCTCTTTCCAACAATGTACACTTCTTTGGCAATTGGTTGGAAATTGGATGTAAAACAATCAGAAAATGTCACATAAAAGCCTCATTGACTCGAATTTTTTTGAAACTTTTTTTGGCGGTAAAAGTCCCATAGTTCCCTCAATTCTGCTCCGATTTCGCTCAAACTTTGATTAAAAGTTAGGTAAGACTCTCCTCTTTCCAACAATGTACACTTCTTTGGCAATTGGTTGGAAATTGGATGTAAAACAATCAGAAAATGTCACATAAAAGCCTCATTGACTCGAATTTTTTTGAAACTTTTTTTGGCGGTAAAAGTCGCATAGTTCCCTCAATTCTGCTCCGATTTCGCTGAAGCCTTCATTAAAAGTTAGATAAGACTCTCCTCTTTCCAACAATGTACACTTCTTTGGCAATTGGTTGGAAATTGGATGTAAAACAATCAGAAAATGTCACATAAAAGCCTCATTGACTCGAATTTTTTTGAAACTTTTTTTGGCGGTAAAAGTCCCATAGTTCCCTCAATTCTGCTCCGATTTCGCTCAAACTTTGATTAAAAGTTAGGTAAGACTCTCCTCTTTCCAACAATGTACACTTCTTTGGCAATTGGTTGGAAATTGGATGTAAAACAATCACAAAATGTCAGAAAAAAGCCTTTCCGACTCGAATTTTTCTGAACATTTTTGGCGGTAAAAGTCGCATAGTTCCCTCAATTCTGCTCCGATTTCGCTGAAACTTTCATTAAAAGTTAGATAAGATTCTCCTCTTTCCAACAGTGTACACTTCTTTGGCAATTTGTTGGAAATTGGATGTAAAACAATCACAAAATGTCAGAAAAAAGCCTTTCTGACTCGAATTTTTCTGAACATTTTTGGCGGTAAAAGTCCCATAGTTCCCTCAATTCTGCTCCGATTTCGCTGAAACTTTCATTAAAAGTTAGATAAGATTCTCTTCTTTTCAACAATGTACACTTCTTTGGCAATTGGTTGGAAATTGGATGTAAAACAATCAGAAAATGTCACATAAAAGCCTCATTGACTCGAATTTTTTTGAAACTTTTTTTGGCGGTAAAAGTCCCATAGTTCCCTCAATTCTGCTCCGATTTCGCTGAAACTTTCATTAAAAGTTAAATAAGACTCTCCTCTTTCCAACAATGTACACTTCTTTGGCAATTGGTTGGAAATTGGATGTAAAACAATCAGAAAATGTCACATAAAAGCCTCATTGACTCGAATTTTTTTGAAACTTTTTTTGGCGGTAAAAGTCCCATAGTTCCCTCAATTCTGCTCCGATTTCGCTGAAATTTTCATTAAAAGTTAGATAAGACTCTCCTCTTTCCAACAATGTACACTTCTTTGGCAATTGGTTGGAAATTGGATGTAAAACAATCACAAAATGTCAGAAAAAAGCCTTTCCGACTCGAATTTTTCTGAACATTTTTGGCGGTAAAAGTCGCATAGTTCCCTCAATTCTGCTCCGATTTCGCTGAAACTTTCATTAAAAGTTAGATAAGATTCTCCTCTTTCTAACAATGTACACTTCTTTGGCAATTTGTTGGAAATTGGATGTAAAACAATCACAAAATATCAGAAAAAAGCCTTTCTGACTCGAATTTTTCTGAACATTTTTGGCGGTAAAAGTCCCATAGTTCCCTCAATTCTGCTCCGATTTCGCTGAAACTTTCATTAAAAGTTAGATAAGACTCTCCTCTTTCCAACAATGTACACTTCTTTGGCAATTGGTTGGAAATTGGATGTAAAACAATCAGAAAATGTCACATAAAAGCCTCATTGACTCGAATTTTTTGAAACTTTTTTTGGCGGTAAAAGTCGCATAGTTCCCTCAATTCTGCTCCGATTTCGCTGAAGCCTCCATTAAAAGTTAGATAAGACTCTCCTCTTTCCAACAATGTACACTTCTTTGGCAATTGGTTGGAAATTGGATGTAAAACAATCAGAAAATGTCACATAAAAGCCTCATTGATTCGAATTTTTTTGAACATTTTTGGCGGTAAAAGTCCCATAGTTCCCTCAATTCTGCTCCGATTTCGCTGAAACTTTGATTAAAAGTTAGGTAAGACTCTCCTCTTTCCAACAATGTACACTTCTTTGGCAATTGGTTGGAAATTGGATGTGAAACAATCACAAAATGTCAGAAAAAAGCCTTTCTGACTCGAATTTTTCTGAACATTTTTGGCGGTAAAAGTCGCATAGTTCCCTTAATTCTGCTCCGATTTCGCTGAAACTTTCATTAGAAGTTAGGTAAGACTCTCCTCTTTCCAACAATGTACACTTCTTTGGCAATTGGTTGGAAATTGGATGTGAAACAATCACAAAATGTCAGAAAAAAGCCTTTCTGACTCGAATTTTTCTGAACATTTTTGGCGGTAAAAGTCGCATAGTTCCCTCAATTCTGCTCCGATTTCGCTGAAACTTTCATTAAAAGTTAGGTAAGACTCTTCTCTTTCCAACAATGTACACTTCTTTGGCAATTGGTTGGAAATTGGATGTGAAACAATCACAAAATGTCAGAAAAAAGCCTTTCTGACTCGAATTTTTCTGAACATTTTTGGCGGTAAAAGTCGCATAGTTCCCTCAATTCTGCTCCGATTTCGCTGAAACTTTCATTAAAAGTTAGGTAAGACTCTTCTCTTTCCAACAATGTACACTTCTTTGGCAATTGGTTGGAAATTGGATGTGAAACAATCACAAAATGTCAGAAAAAAGCCTTTCTGACTCGAATTTTTCTGAACATTTTTGGCGGTAAAAGTCGCATAGTTCCCTCAATTCTGCTCCGATTTCGCTGAAACTTTCATTAAAAGTTAGATAAGACTCTCCTCTTTCCAACAATGTACACTTCTTTGGCAATTGGTTGGAAATTGGATGTGAAACAATCACAAAATGTCAGAAAAAAGCCTTTCTGACTCGAATTTTTCTGAACATTTTTGGCGGTAAAAGTCGCATAGTTCCCTCAATTCTGCTCCGATTTCGCTGAAACTTTCATTAAAAGTTAGATAAGACTCTCCTCTTTCCAACAATGTACACTTCTTTGGCAATTGGTTGGAAATTGGATGTAAAACAATCAGAAAATGTCACATAAAAGCCTCATTGATTCGAATTTTTTTGAACATTTTTGGCGGTAAAAGTCGCATAGTTCCCTCAATTCTGCTCCGATTTCGCTGAAACTTTGATTAAAAGTTAGGTAAGACTCTCCTCTTTCCAACAATGTACACTTCTTTGGCAATTGGTTGGAAATTGGATGTAAAACAATCACAAAATGTCACATAAAAGCCTCATTGATTCGAATTTTTTTGAACATTTTTGGCGGTAAAAGTCGCATAGTTCCCTCAATTCTGCTCCGATTTCGCTGAAACTTTCATTAAAAGTTAGATAAGACTCTCCTCTTTCCAACAATGTACACTTCTTTGGCAATTGGTTGGAAATTGGATGTAAAACAATCACAAAATGTCAGAAAAAAGCCTTTCCGACTCGAATTTTTCTGAACATTTTTGGCGGTAAAAGTCGCATAGTTCCCTCAATTCTGCTTCGATTTCGCTGAAACTTTCATTGAAAGTTAGATAAGACTCTCCTCTTTCCAACAATGTACATTTCTTTGGCAATTGGTTGGAAATTGGATGTAAAACAATCAGAAAATGTCACATAAAAGCCTCATTGACTCGAATTTTTTTGAAACTTTTTTTGGCGGTAAAAGTCCCATAGTTCCCTCAATTCTGCTCCGATTTCGCTGAAACTTTCATTAGAAGTTAGATAAGACTCTCCTCTTTCCAACAATGTACACTTCTTTGGCAATTGGTTGGAAATTGGATGTGAAACAATCACAAAATATCAGAAAAAAGCCTTTCCGACTCGAATTTTTCTGAACATTTTTGGCGGTAAAAGTCCCATAGTTCCCTCAATTCTGCTCCGATTTCGCTGAAACTTTCATTAAAAGTTAGATAAGACTCTCCTCTTTCCAACAATGTACACTTCTTTGGCAATTGGTTGGAAATTGGATGTAAAACAATCAGAAAATGTCACATAAAAGCCTCATTGACTCGAATTTTTTTGAAACTTTTTTTGGCGGTAAAAGTCGCATAGTTCCCTCAATTCTGCTCCGATTTCGCTGAAACTTTCATTAAAAGTTAGATAAGATTCTCCTCTTTCTAACAATGTACACTTCTTTGGCAATTTGTTGGAAATTGGATGTAAAACAATCACAAAATATCAGAAAAAAGCCTTTCTGACTCGAATTTTTCTGAACATTTTTGGCGGTAAAAGTCCCATAGTTCCCTCAATTCTGCTCCGATTTCGCTGAAACTTTCATTAAAAGTTAGATAAGACTCTCCTCTTTCCAACAATGTACACTTCTTTGGCAATTGGTTGGAAATTGGATGTAAAACAATCAGAAAATGTCACATAAAAGCCTCATTGACTCGAATTTTTTTGAAACTTTTTTTGGCGGTAAAAGTCGCATAGTTCCCTCAATTCTGCTCCGATTTCGCTGAAGCCTCCATTAAAAGTTAGATAAGACTCTCCTCTTTCCAACAATGTACACTTCTTTGGCAATTGGTTGGAAATTGGATGTAAAACAATCAGAAAATGTCACATAAAAGCCTCATTGATTCGAATTTTTTTGAACATTTTTGGCGGTAAAAGTCCCATAGTTCCCTCAATTCTGCTCCGATTTCGCTGAAACTTTGATTAAAAGTTAGGTAAGACTCTCCTCTTTCCAACAATGTACACTTCTTTGGCAATTGGTTGGAAATTGGATGTGAAACAATCACAAAATGTCAGAAAAAAGCCTTTCTGACTCGAATTTTTCTGAACATTTTTGGCGGTAAAAGTCGCATAGTTCCCTTAATTCTGCTCCGATTTCGCTGAAACTTTCATTAGAAGTTAGGTAAGACTCTCCTCTTTCCAACAATGTACACTTCTTTGGCAATTGGTTGGAAATTGGATGTGAAACAATCACAAAATGTCAGAAAAAAGCCTTTCTGACTCGAATTTTTCTGAACATTTTTGGCGGTAAAAGTCGCATAGTTCCCTCAATTCTGCTCCGATTTCGCTGAAACTTTCATTAAAAGTTAGGTAAGACTCTTCTCTTTCCAACAATGTACACTTCTTTGGCAATTGGTTGGAAATTGGATGTGAAACAATCACAAAATGTCAGAAAAAAGCCTTTCTGACTCGAATTTTTCTGAACATTTTTGGCGGTAAAAGTCGCATAGTTCCCTCAATTCTGCTCCGATTTCGCTGAAACTTTCATTAAAAGTTAGGTAAGACTCTTCTCTTTCCAACAATGTACACTTCTTTGGCAATTGGTTGGAAATTGGATGTGAAACAATCACAAAATGTCAGAAAAAAGCCTTTCTGACTCGAATTTTTCTGAACATTTTTGGCGGTAAAAGTCGCATAGTTCCCTCAATTCTGCTCCGATTTCGCTGAAACTTTCATTAAAAGTTAGATAAGACTCTCCTCTTTCCAACAATGTACACTTCTTTGGCAATTGGTTGGAAATTGGATGTGAAACAATCACAAAATGTCAGAAAAAAGCCTTTCTGACTCGAATTTTTCTGAACATTTTTGGCGGTAAAAGTCGCATAGTTCCCTCAATTCTGCTCCGATTTCGCTGAAACTTTCATTAAAAGTTAGATAAGACTCTCCTCTTTCCAACAATGTACACTTCTTTGGCAATTGGTTGGAAATTGGATGTAAAACAATCAGAAAATGTCACATAAAAGCCTCATTGATTCGAATTTTTTTGAACATTTTTGGCGGTAAAAGTCGCATAGTTCCCTCAATTCTGCTCCGATTTCGCTGAAACTTTGATTAAAAGTTAGGTAAGACTCTCCTCTTTCCAACAATGTACACTTCTTTGGCAATTGGTTGGAAATTGGATGTAAAACAATCACAAAATGTCAGAAAAAAGCCTTTCCGACTCGAATTTTTCTGAACATTTTTGGCGGTAAAAGTCCCATAGTTCCCTCAATTCTGCTCCGATTTCGCTGAAACTTTCATTAAAAGTTAGATAAGACTCTCCTCTTTCCAACAATGTACACTTCTTTGGCAATTGGTTGGAAATTGGATGTAAAACAATCACAAAATGTCAGAAAAAAGCCTTTCCGACTCGAATTTTTCTGAACATTTTTGGCGGTAAAAGTCGCATAGTTCCCTCAATTCTGCTTCGATTTCGCTGAAACTTTCATTGAAAGTTAGATAAGACTCTCCTCTTTCCAACAATGTACATTTCTTTGGCAATTGGTTGGAAATTGGATGTAAAACAATCAGAAAATGTCACATAAAAGCCTCATTGACTCGAATTTTTTTGAAACTTTTTTTGGCGGTAAAAGTCCCATAGTTCCCTCAATTCTGCTCCGATTTCGCTGAAACTTTCATTAGAAGTTAGATAAGACTCTCCTCTTTCCAACAATGTACACTTCTTTGGCAATTGGTTGGAAATTGGATGTGAAACAATCACAAAATATCAGAAAAAAGCCTTTCCGACTCGAATTTTTCTGAACATTTTTGGCGGTAAAAGTCCCATAGTTCCCTCAATTCTGCTCCGATTTCGCTGAAACTTTCATTAAAAGTTAGATAAGACTCTCCTCTTTCCAACAATGTACATTTCTTTGGCAATTGGTTGGAAATTGGATGTAAAACAATCAGAAAATGTCACATAAAAGCCTCATTGACTCGAATTTTTTTGAAACTTTTTTTGGCGGTAAAAGTCCCATAGTTCCCTCAATTCTGCTCCGATTTCGCTGAAATTTTCATTAGAAGTTAGATAAGACTCTCCTCTTTCCAACAATGTACACTTCTTTGGCAATTGGTTGGAAATTGGATGTAAAACAATCACAAAATGTCAGAAAAAAGCCTTTCCGACTCGAATTTTTCTGAACATTTTTGGCGGTAAAAGTCGCATAGTTCCCTAATTCTGCTCCGATTTCGCTGAAACTTTCATTAAAAGTTAGATAAGACTCTCTTCTTTCCAACAATGTACACTTCTTTGGCAATTGGTTGGAAATTGGATGTAAAACAATCAGAAAATGTCACATAAAAGCCTCATTGACTCGAATTTTTTTGAAACTTTTTTTGGCGGTAAAAGTCCCATAGTTCCCTCAATTCTGCTCCGATTTCGCTGAAGCCTCCATTAAAAGTTAGATAAGACTCTCCTCTTTCCAACAATGTACACTTCTTTGGCAATTGGTTGGAAATTGGATGTAAAACAATCAGAAAATGTCACATAAAAGCCTCATTGATTCGAATTTTTTTGAACATTTTTGGCGGTAAAAGTCCCATAGTTCCCTCAATTCTGCTCCGATTTCGCTGAAACTTTGATTAAAAGTTAGGTAAGACTCTCCTCTTTCCAACAATGTACACTTCTTTGGCAATTGGTTGGAAATTGGATGTGAAACAATCACAAAATGTCAGAAAAAAGCCTTTCTGACTCGAATTTTTCTGAACATTTTTGGCGGTAAAAGTCGCATAGTTCCCTTAATTCTGCTCCGATTTCGCTGAAACTTTCATTAGAAGTTAGGTAAGACTCTCCTCTTTCCAACAATGTACACTTCTTTGGCAATTGGTTGGAAATTGGATGTGAAACAATCACAAAATGTCAGAAAAAAGCCTTTCTGACTCGAATTTTTCTGAACATTTTTGGCGGTAAAAGTCGCATAGTTCCCTCAATTCTGCTCCGATTTCGCTGAAACTTTCATTAAAAGTTAGGTAAGACTCTTCTCTTTCCAACAATGTACACTTCTTTGGCAATTGGTTGGAAATTGGATGTGAAACAATCACAAAATGTCAGAAAAAAGCCTTTCTGACTCGAATTTTTCTGAACATTTTTGGCGGTAAAAGTCGCATAGTTCCCTCAATTCTGCTCCGATTTCGCTGAAACTTTCATTAAAAGTTAGGTAAGACTCTTCTCTTTCCAACAATGTACACTTCTTTGGCAATTGGTTGGAAATTGGATGTGAAACAATCACAAAATGTCAGAAAAAAGCCTTTCTGACTCGAATTTTTCTGAACATTTTTGGCGGTAAAAGTCGCATAGTTCCCTCAATTCTGCTCCGATTTCGCTGAAACTTTCATTAAAAGTTAGATAAGACTCTCCTCTTTCCAACAATGTACACTTCTTTGGCAATTGGTTGGAAATTGGATGTGAAACAATCACAAAATGTCAGAAAAAAGCCTTTCTGACTCGAATTTTTCTGAACATTTTTGGCGGTAAAAGTCGCATAGTTCCCTCAATTCTGCTCCGATTTCGCTGAAACTTTCATTAAAAGTTAGATAAGACTCTCCTCTTTCCAACAATGTACACTTCTTTGGCAATTGGTTGGAAATTGGATGTAAAACAATCAGAAAATGTCACATAAAAGCCTCATTGATTCGAATTTTTTTGAACATTTTTGGCGGTAAAAGTCGCATAGTTCCCTCAATTCTGCTCCGATTTCGCTGAAACTTTGATTAAAAGTTAGGTAAGACTCTCCTCTTTCCAACAATGTACACTTCTTTGGCAATTGGTTGGAAATTGGATGTAAAACAATCACAAAATGTCAGAAAAAAGCCTTTCCGACTCGAATTTTTCTGAACATTTTTGGCGGTAAAAGTCCCATAGTTCCCTCAATTCTGCTCCGATTTCGCTGAAACTTTCATTAAAAGTTAGATAAGACTCTCCTCTTTCCAACAATGTACACTTCTTTGGCAATTGGTTGGAAATTGGATGTAAAACAATCACAAAATGTCAGAAAAAAGCCTTTCCGACTCGAATTTTTCTGAACATTTTTGGCGGTAAAAGTCGCATAGTTCCCTCAATTCTGCTTCGATTTCGCTGAAACTTTCATTGAAAGTTAGATAAGACTCTCCTCTTTCCAACAATGTACATTTCTTTGGCAATTGGTTGGAAATTGGATGTAAAACAATCAGAAAATGTCACATAAAAGCCTCATTGACTCGAATTTTTTTGAAACTTTTTTTGGCGGTAAAAGTCCCATAGTTCCCTCAATTCTGCTCCGATTTCGCTGAAACTTTCATTAGAAGTTAGATAAGACTCTCCTCTTTCCAACAATGTACACTTCTTTGGCAATTGGTTGGAAATTGGATGTGAAACAATCACAAAATATCAGAAAAAAGCCTTTCCGACTCGAATTTTTCTGAACATTTTTGGCGGTAAAAGTCCCATAGTTCCCTCAATTCTGCTCCGATTTCGCTGAAACTTTCATTAAAAGTTAGATAAGACTCTCCTCTTTCCAACAATGTACATTTCTTTGGCAATTGGTTGGAAATTGGATGTAAAACAATCAGAAAATGTCACATAAAAGCCTCATTGACTCGAATTTTTTTGAAACTTTTTTTGGCGGTAAAAGTCCCATAGTTCCCTCAATTCTGCTCCGATTTCGCTGAAATTTTCATTAGAAGTTAGATAAGACTCTCCTCTTTCCAACAATGTACACTTCTTTGGCAATTGGTTGGAAATTGGATGTAAAACAATCACAAAATGTCAGAAAAAAGCCTTTCCGACTCGAATTTTTTCTGAACATTTTTGGCGGTAAAAGTCGCATAGTTCCCTCAATTCTGCTCCGATTTCGCTGAAACTTTCATTAAAAGTTAGATAAGACTCTCTTCTTTCCAACAATGTACACTTCTTTGGCAATTGGTTGGAAATTGGATGTAAAACAATCACAAAATATCAGAAAAAAGCCTTTCTGACTCGAATTTTTCTGAACATTTTTGGCGGTAAAAGTCCCATAGTTCCCTCAATTCTGCTCCGATTTCGCTGAAACTTTCATTAAAAGTTAGATAAGACTCTCCTCTTTCCAACAATGTACACTTCTTTGGCAATTGGTTGGAAATTGGATGTAAAACAATCAGAAAATGTCACATAAAAGCCTCATTGACTCGAATTTTTTTGAAACTTTTTTTGGCGGTAAAAGTCGCATAGTTCCCTCAATTCTGCTCCGATTTCGCTGAAACTTTCATTAAAAGTTAGATAAGATTCTCCTCTTTCTAACAATGTACACTTCTTTGGCAATTTGTTGGAAATTGGATGTAAAACAATCACAAAATATCAGAAAAAAGCCTTTCTGACTCGAATTTTTCTGAACATTTTTGGCGGTAAAAGTCCCATAGTTCCCTCAATTCTGCTCCGATTTCGCTGAAACTTTCATTAAAAGTTAGATAAGACTCTCCTCTTTCCAACAATGTACACTTCTTTGGCAATTGGTTGGAAATTGGATGTAAAACAATCAGAAAATGTCACATAAAAGCCTCATTGACTCGAATTTTTTTGAAACTTTTTTTGGCGGTAAAAGTCGCATAGTTCCCTCAATTCTGCTCCGATTTCGCTGAGGCCTCCATTAAAAGTTAGATAAGACTCTCCTCTTTCCAACAATGTACACTTCTTTGGCAATTGGTTGGAAATTGGATGTAAAACAATCAGAAAATGTCACATAAAAGCCTCATTGATTCGAATTTTTTTGAACATTTTTGGCGGTAAAAGTCCCATAGTTCCCTCAATTCTGCTCCGATTTCGCTGAAACTTTGATTAAAAGTTAGGTAAGACTCTCCTCTTTCCAACAATGTACACTTCTTTGGCAATTGGTTGGAAATTGGATGTGAAACAATCACAAAATGTCAGAAAAAAGCCTTTCTGACTCGAATTTTTCTGAACATTTTTGGCGGTAAAAGTCGCATAGTTCCCTTAATTCTGCTCCGATTTCGCTGAAACTTTCATTAGAAGTTAGGTAAGACTCTCCTCTTTCCAACAATGTACACTTCTTTGGCAATTGGTTGGAAATTGGATGTGAAACAATCACAAAATGTCAGAAAAAAGCCTTTCTGACTCGAATTTTTCTGAACATTTTTGGCGGTAAAAGTCGCATAGTTCCCTCAATTCTGCTCCGATTTCGCTGAAACTTTCATTAAAAGTTAGGTAAGACTCTTCTCTTTCCAACAATGTACACTTCTTTGGCAATTGGTTGGAAATTGGATGTGAAACAATCACAAAATGTCAGAAAAAAGCCTTTCTGACTCGAATTTTTCTGAACATTTTTGGCGGTAAAAGTCGCATAGTTCCCTCAATTCTGCTCCGATTTCGCTGAAACTTTCATTAAAAGTTAGGTAAGACTCTTCTCTTTCCAACAATGTACACTTCTTTGGCAATTGGTTGGAAATTGGATGTGAAACAATCACAAAATGTCAGAAAAAAGCCTTTCTGACTCGAATTTTTCTGAACATTTTTGGCGGTAAAAGTCGCATAGTTCCCTCAATTCTGCTCCGATTTCGCTGAAACTTTCATTAAAAGTTAGATAAGACTCTCCTCTTTCCAACAATGTACACTTCTTTGGCAATTGGTTGGAAATTGGATGTGAAACAATCACAAAATGTCAGAAAAAAGCCTTTCTGACTCGAATTTTTCTGAACATTTTTGGCGGTAAAAGTCGCATAGTTCCCTCAATTCTGCTCCGATTTCGCTGAAACTTTCATTAAAAGTTAGATAAGACTCTCCTCTTTCCAACAATGTACACTTCTTTGGCAATTGGTTGGAAATTGGATGTAAAACAATCAGAAAATGTCACATAAAAGCCTCATTGATTCGAATTTTTTTGAACATTTTTGGCGGTAAAAGTCGCATAGTTCCCTCAATTCTGCTCCGATTTCGCTGAAACTTTGATTAAAAGTTAGGTAAGACTCTCCTCTTTCCAACAATGTACACTTCTTTGGCAATTGGTTGGAAATTGGATGTAAAACAATCACAAAATGTCAGAAAAAAGCCTTTCCGACTCGAATTTTTCTGAACATTTTTGGCGGTAAAAGTCCCATAGTTCCCTCAATTCTGCTCCGATTTCGCTGAAACTTTCATTAAAAGTTAGATAAGACTCTCCTCTTTCCAACAATGTACACTTCTTTGGCAATTGGTTGGAAATTGGATGTAAAACAATCACAAAATGTCAGAAAAAAGCCTTTCCGACTCGAATTTTTCTGAACATTTTTGGCGGTAAAAGTCGCATAGTTCCCTCAATTCTGCTTCGATTTCGCTGAAACTTTCATTGAAAGTTAGATAAGACTCTCCTCTTTCCAACAATGTACATTTCTTTGGCAATTGGTTGGAAATTGGATGTAAAACAATCAGAAAATGTCACATAAAAGCCTCATTGACTCGAATTTTTTTGAAACTTTTTTTGGCGGTAAAAGTCCCATAGTTCCCTCAATTCTGCTCCGATTTCGCTGAAACTTTCATTAGAAGTTAGATAAGACTCTCCTCTTTCCAACAATGTACACTTCTTTGGCAATTGGTTGGAAATTGGATGTGAAACAATCACAAAATATCAGAAAAAAGCCTTTCCGACTCGAATTTTTCTGAACATTTTTGGCGGTAAAAGTCCCATAGTTCCCTCAATTCTGCTCCGATTTCGCTGAAACTTTCATTAAAAGTTAGATAAGACTCTCCTCTTTCCAACAATGTACATTTCTTTGGCAATTGGTTGGAAATTGGATGTAAAACAATCAGAAAATGTCACATAAAAGCCTCATTGACTCGAATTTTTTGAAACTTTTTTTGGCGGTAAAAGTCCCATAGTTCCCTCAATTCTGCTCCGATTTCGCTGAAATTTTCATTAGAAGTTAGATAAGACTCTCCTCTTTCCAACAATGTACACTTCTTTGGCAATTGGTTGGAAATTGGATGTAAAACAATCACAAAATGTCAGAAAAAAGCCTTTCCGACTCGAATTTTTCTGAACATTTTTGGCGGTAAAAGTCGCATAGTTCCCTCAATTCTGCTCCGATTTCGCTGAAACTTTCATTAAAAGTTAGATAAGACTCTCTTCTTTCCAACAATGTACACTTCTTTGGCAATTGGTTGGAAATTGGATGTAAAACAATCAGAAAATGTCACATAAAAGCCTCATTGACTCGAATTTTTTTGAAACTTTTTTTGGCGGTAAAAGTCCCATAGTTCCCTCAATTCTGCTCCGATTTCGCTGAAACTTTCATTAAAAGTTAGATAAGACTCTCCTCTTTCCAAAAATGTACACTTCTTTGGCAATTGGTTGGAAATTGGATGTAAAACAATCACAAAATGTCAGAAAAAAGCCTTTCCGACTCGAATTTTTCTGAACATTTTTGGCGGTAAAAGTCGCATAGTTCCCTCAATTCTGCTCCGATTTCGCTGAAACTTTCATTAAAAGTTAGATAAGATTCTCCTCTTCCAACAATGTACACTTCTTTGGCAATTTGTTGGAAATTGGATGTAAAACAATCACAAAATGTCAGAAAAAAGCCTTTCTGACTCGAATTTTTCTGAACATTTTTGGCGGTAAAAGTCCCATAGTTCCCTCAATTCTGCTCCGATTTCGCTGAAACTTTCATTAAAAGTTAGATAAGACTCTTCTCTTTCCAACAATGTACACTTCTTTGGCAATTGGTTGGAAATTGGATGTAAAACAATCAGAAAATGTCACATAAAAGCCTCATTGACTCGAATTTTTTTGAAACTTTTTTGGCGGTAAAAGTCCCATAGTTCCCTCAATTCTGCTCCGATTTCGCTGAAACTTTCATTAAAAGTTAGATAAGACTCTCCTCTTTCCAACAATGTACACTTCTTTGGCAATTGGTTGGAAATTGGATGTAAAACGATCACAAAATGTCAGAAAAAAGCCTTTCCGACTCGAATTTTTCTGAACATTTTTGGCGGTAAAAGTCGCATAGTTCCCTCAATTCTGCTCCGATTTCGCTGAAACTTTCATTAAAAGTTAGATAAGACTCTCCTCTTTCCAACAATGTACACTCTTTGGCAATTGGTTGGAAATTGGATGTAAAACAATCAGAAAATATCACATAAAAGCCTCATTGACTCGAATTTTTTGAAACTTTTTTTGGCGGTAAAAGTCCCATAGTTCCCTCAATTCTGCTCCGATTTCGCTGAAACTTTCATTAAAAGTTAGATAAGACTCTCCTCTTTCCAACAATGTACACTTCTTTGGCAATTGGTTGGAAATTGGATGTAAAACAATCACAAAATGTCAGAAAAAAGCCTTTCCGACTCGAATTTTTCTGAACATTTTTGGCGGTAAAAGTCGCATAGTTCCCTCAATTCTGCTCCGATTTCGCTGAAACTTTCATTAAAAGTTAGATAAGATTCTCCTCTTTCCAACAATGTACACTTCTTTGGCAATTTGTTGGAAATTGGATGTAAAACAATCACAAAATGTCAGAAAAAAGCCTTTCTGACTCGAATTTTTCTGAACATTTTTGGCGGTAAAAGTCCCATAGTTCCCTCAATTCTGCTCCGATTTCGCTGAAACTTTCATTAAAAGTTAGATAAGACTCTCTTCTTTCCAACAATGTACACTTCTTTGGCAATTGGTTGGAAATTGGATGTAAAACAATCAGAAAATATCACATAAAAGCCTCATTGACTCGAATTTTTTTGAAACTTTTTTTGGCGGTAAAAGTCCCATAGTTCCCTCAATTCTGCTCCGATTTCGCTGAAACTTTCATTAAAAGTTAGATAAGACTCTCCTCTTTCCAACAATGTACACTTCTTTGGCAATTGGTTGGAAATTGGATGTAAAACAATCAGAAAATGTCACATAAAAGCCTCATTGACTCGAATTTTTTTGAAACTTTTTTTGGCGGTAAAAGTCCCATAGTTCCCTCAATTCTGCTCCGATTTCGCTGAAATTTTCATTAAAAGTTAGATAAGACTCTCCTCTTTCCAACAATGTACACTTCTTTGGCAATTGGTTGGAAATTGGATGTAAAACAATCACAAAATGTCAGAAAAAAGCCTTTCCGACTCGAATTTTTCTGAACATTTTTGGCGGTAAAAGTCGCATAGTTCCCTCAATTCTGCTCCGATTTCGCTGAAACTTTCATTAAAAGTTAGATAAGATTCTCCTCTTTCTAACAATGTACACTTCTTTGGCAATTGGTTGGAAATTGGATGTAAAACAATCAGAAAATGTCACATAAAAGCCTCATTGACTCGAATTTTTTTGAAACTTTTTTTGGCGGTAAAAGTCGCATAGTTCCCTCAATTCTGCTCCGATTTCGCTGAAGCCTCCATTAAAAGTTAGATAAGACTCTCCTCTTTCCAACAATGTACACTTCTTTGGCAATTGGTTGGAAATTGGATGTAAAACAATCAGAAAATGTCACATAAAAGCCTCATTGATTCGAATTTTTTTGAACATTTTTGGCGGTAAAAGTCCCATAGTTCCCTCAATTCTGCTCCGATTTCGCTGAAACTTTGATTAAAAGTTAGGTAAGACTCTCCTCTTTCCAACAATGTACACTTCTTTGGCAATTGGTTGGAAATTGGATGTGAAACAATCACAAAATGTCAGAAAAAAGCCTTTCTGACTCGAATTTTTCTGAACATTTTTGGCGGTAAAAGTCGCATAGTTCCCTTAATTCTGCTCCGATTTCGCTGAAACTTTCATTAGAAGTTAGGTAAGACTCTCCTCTTTCCAACAATGTACACTTCTTTGGCAATTGGTTGGAAATTGGATGTGAAACAATCACAAAATGTCAGAAAAAAGCCTTTCTGACTCGAATTTTTCTGAACATTTTTGGCGGTAAAAGTCGCATAGTTCCCTCAATTCTGCTCCGATTTCGCTGAAACTTTCAATAAAAGTTAGGTAAGACTCTTCTCTTTCCAACAATGTACACTTCTTTGGCAATTGGTTGGAAATTGGATGTGAAACAATCACAAAATGTCAGAAAAAAGCCTTTCTGACTCGAATTTTTCTGAACATTTTTGGCGGTAAAAGTCGCATAGTTCCCTCAATTCTGCTCCGATTTCGCTGAAACTTTCATTAAAAGTTAGGTAAGACTCTTCTCTTTCCAACAATGTACACTTCTTTGGCAATTGGTTGGAAATTGGATGTGAAACAATCACAAAATGTCAGAAAAAAGCCTTTCTGACTCGAATTTTTCTGAACATTTTTGGCGGTAAAAGTCGCATAGTTCCCTCAATTCTGCTCCGATTTCGCTGAAACTTTCATTAAAAGTTAGATAAGACTCTCCTCTTTCCAACAATGTACACTTCTTTGGCAATTGGTTGGAAATTGGATGTGAAACAATCACAAAATGTCAGAAAAAAGCCTTTCTGACTCGAATTTTTCTGAACATTTTTGGCGGTAAAAGTCGCATAGTTCCCTCAATTCTGCTCCGATTTCGCTGAAACTTTCATTAAAAGTTAGATAAGACTCTCCTCTTTCCAACAATGTACACTTCTTTGGCAATTGGTTGGAAATTGGATGTAAAACAATCAGAAAATGTCACATAAAAGCCTCATTGATTCGAATTTTTTTGAACATTTTTGGCGGTAAAAGTCGCATAGTTCCCTCAATTCTGCTCCGATTTCGCTGAAACTTTGATTAAAAGTTAGGTAAGACTCTCCTCTTTCCAACAATGTACACTTCTTTGGCAATTGGTTGGAAATTGGATGTAAAACAATCACAAAATGTCAGAAAAAAGCCTTTCCGACTCGAATTTTTCTGAACATTTTTGGCGGTAAAAGTCCCATAGTTCCCTCAATTCTGCTCCGATTTCGCTGAAACTTTCATTAAAAGTTAGATAAGACTCTCCTCTTTCCAACAATGTACACTTCTTTGGCAATTGGTTGGAAATTGGATGTAAAACAATCACAAAATGTCAGAAAAAAGCCTTTCCGACTCGAATTTTTCTGAACATTTTTGGCGGTAAAAGTCGCATAGTTCCCTCAATTCTGCTTCGATTTCGCTGAAACTTTCATTGAAAGTTAGATAAGACTCTCCTCTTTCCAACAATGTACATTTCTTTGGCAATTGGTTGGAAATTGGATGTAAAACAATCAGAAAATGTCACATAAAAGCCTCATTGACTCGAATTTTTTTGAAACTTTTTTTGGCGGTAAAAGTCCCATAGTTCCCTCAATTCTGCTCCGATTTCGCTGAAACTTTCATTAGAAGTTAGATAAGACTCTCCTCTTTCCAACAATGTACACTTCTTTGGCAATTGGTTGGAAATTGGATGTGAAACAATCACAAAATATCAGAAAAAAGCCTTTCCGACTCGAATTTTTCTGAACATTTTTGGCGGTAAAAGTCCCATAGTTCCCTCAATTCTGCTCCGATTTCGCTGAAACTTTCATTAAAAGTTAGATAAGACTCTCCTCTTTCCAACAATGTACATTTCTTTGGCAATTGGTTGGAAATTGGATGTAAAACAATCAGAAAATGTCACATAAAAGCCTCATTGACTCGAATTTTTTTGAAACTTTTTTTGGCGGTAAAAGTCCCATAGTTCCCTCAATTCTGCTCCGATTTCGCTGAAACTTTCATTAGAAGTTAGATAAGACTCTCCTCTTTCCAACAATGTACACTTCTTTGGCAATTGGTTGGAAATTGGATGTGAAACAATCACAAAATATCAGAAAAAAGCCTTTCCGACTCGAATTTTTCTGAACATTTTTGGCGGTAAAAGTCCCATAGTTCCCTCAATTCTGCTCCGATTTCGCTGAAACTTTCATTAGAAGTTAGATAAGACTCTCCTCTTTCCAACAATGTACACTTCTTTGGCAATTGGTTGGAAATTGGATGTGAAACAATCACAAAATATCAGAAAAAAGCCTTTCCGACTCGAATTTTTCTGAACATTTTTGGCGGTAAAAGTCCCATAGTTCCCTCAATTCTGCTCCGATTTCGCTGAAACTTTCATTAAAAGTTAGATAAGACTCTCCTCTTTCCAACAATGTACATTTCTTTGGCAATTGGTTGGAAATTGGATGTAAAACAATCAGAAAATGTCACATAAAAGCCTCATTGACTCGAATTTTTCTGAACATTTTTGGCGGTAAAAGTCGCATAGTTCCCTCAATTCTGCTCCGATTTCGCTGAAACTTTCATTAAAAGTTAGATAAGACTCTCTTCTTTCCAACAATGTACACTTCTTTGGCAATTGGTTGGAAATTGGATGTAAAACAATCAGAAAATGTCACATAAAAGCCTCATTGATTCGAATTTTTTTGAACATTTTTGGCGGTAAAAGTCGCATAGTTCCCTCAATTCTGCTCCGATTTCGCTGAAACTTTGATTAAAAGTTAGGTAAGACTCTCCTCTTTCCAACAATGTACACTTCTTTGGCAATTGGTTGGAAATTGGATGTAAAACAATCACAAAATGTCAGAAAAAAGCCTTTCCGACTCGAATTTTTCTGAACATTTTTGGCGGTAAAAGTCCCATAGTTCCCTCAATTCTGCTCCGATTTCGCTGAAACTTTCATTAAAAGTTAGATAAGACTCTCCTCTTTCCAACAATGTACACTTCTTTGGCAATTGGTTGGAAATTGGATGTAAAACAATCACAAAATGTCAGAAAAAAGCCTTTCCGACTCGAATTTTTCTGAACATTTTTGGCGGTAAAAGTCGCATAGTTCCCTCAATTCTGCTCCGATTTCGCTGAAACTTTCATTAAAAGTTAGATAAGACTCTCCTCTTTCCAACAATGTACACTTCTTTGGCAATTGGTTGGAAATTGGATGTAAAACAATCAGAAAATGTCACATAAAAGCCTCATTGACTCGAATTTTTTTGAAACTTTTTTTGGCGGTAAAAGTCCCATAGTTCCCTCAATTCTGCTCCGATTTCGCTGAAATTTTCATTAGAAGTTAGATAAGACTCTCCTCTTTCCAACAATGTACACTTCTTTGGCAATTGGTTGGAAATTGGATGTAAAACAATCACAAAATGTCAGAAAAAAGCCTTTCCGACTCGAATTTTTCTGAACATTTTTGGCGGTAAAAGTCGCATAGTTCCCTCAATTCTGCTCCGATTTCGCTGAAACTTTCATTAAAAGTTAGATAAGACTCTCTTCTTTCCAACAATGTACACTTCTTTGGCAATTGGTTGGAAATTGGATGTAAAACAATCAGAAAATGTCACATAAAAGCCTCATTGACTCGAATTTTTTTGAAACTTTTTTTGGCGGTAAAAGTCCCATAGTTCCCTCAATTCTGCTCCGATTTCGCTGAAACTTTCATTAAAAGTTAGATAAGACTCTCCTCTTTCCAAAAATGTACACTTCTTTGGCAATTGGTTAGAAATTGGATGTAAAACAATCACAAAATGTCAGAAAAAAGCCTTTCCGACTCGAATTTTTCTGAACATTTTTGGCGGTAAAAGTCGCATAGTTCCCTCAATTCTGCTCCGATTTCGCTGAAACTTTCATTAAAAGTTAGATAAGATTCTCCTCTTTCCAACAATGTACACTTCTTTGGCAATTTGTTGGAAATTGGATGTAAAACAATCACAAAATGTCAGAAAAAAGCCTTTCTGACTCGAATTTTTCTGAACATTTTTGGCGGTAAAAGTCCCATAGTTCCCTCAATTCTGCTCCGATTTCGCTGAAACTTTCATTAAAAGTTAGATAAGACTCTTCTCTTTCCAACAATGTACACTTCTTTGGCAATTGGTTGGAAATTGGATGTAAAACAATCAGAAAATGTCACATAAAAGCCTCATTGACTCGAATTTTTTTGAAACTTTTTTTGGCGGTAAAAGTCCCATAGTTCCCTCAATTCTGCTCCGATTTCGCTGAAACTTTCATTAAAAGTTAGATAAGACTCTCCTCTTTCCAACAATGTACACTTCTTTGGCAATTGGTTGGAAATTGGATGTAAAACAATCACAAAATGTCAGAAAAAAGCCTTTCCGACTCGAATTTTTCTGAACATTTTTGGCGGTAAAAGTCGCATAGTTCCCTCAATTCTGCTCCGATTTCGCTGAAACTTTCATTAAAAGTTAGATAAGACTCTCCTCTTTCCAACAATGTACACTTCTTTGGCAATTGGTTGGAAATTGGATGTAAAACAATCAGAAAATATCACATAAAAGCCTCATTGACTCGAATTTTTTTGAAACTTTTTTTGGCGGTAAAAGTCCCATAGTTCCCTCAATTCTGCTCCGATTTCGCTGAAACTTTCATTAAAAGTTAGATAAGACTCTCCTCTTTCCAACAATGTACACTTCTTTGGCAATTGGTTGGAAATTGGATGTAAAACAATCACAAAATGTCAGAAAAAAGCCTTTCCGACTCGAATTTTTCTGAACATTTTTGGCGGTAAAAGTCGCATAGTTCCCTCAATTCTGCTCCGATTTCGCTGAAACTTTCATTAAAAGTTAGATAAGATTCTCCTCTTTCCAACAATGTACACTTCTTTGGCAATTTGGGAAATTGGATGTAAAACAATCACAAAATGTCAGAAAAAAGCCTTTCTGACTCGAATTTTTCTGAACATTTTTGGCGGTAAAAGTCCCATAGTTCCCTCAATTCTGCTCCGATTTCGCTGAAACTTTCATTAAAAGTTAGATAAGACTCTCTTCTTTCCAACAATGTACACTTCTTTGGCAATTGGTTGGAAATTGGATGTAAAAACAATCAGAAAATGTCACATAAAAGCCTCATTGACTCGAATTTTTTTGAAACTTTTTTTGGCGGTAAAAGTCCCATAGTTCCCTCAATTCTGCTCCGATTTCGCTGAAACTTTCATTAAAAGTTAGATAAGACTCTCCTCTTTCCAACAATGTACACTTCTTTGGCAATTTGTTGGAAATTGGATGTAAAACAATCACAAAATATCAGAAAAAAGCCTTTCTGACTCGAATTTTTCTGAACATTTTTGGCGGTAAAAGTCCCATAGTTCCCTCAATTCTGCTCCGATTTCGCTGAAACTTTCATTAAAAGTTAGATAAGACTCTTCTCTTTCCAACAATGTACACTTCTTTGGCAATTGGTTGGAAATTGGATGTAAAACAATCAGAAAATGTCACATAAAAGCCTCATTGACTCGAATTTTTTTGAAACTTTTTTTGGCGGTAAAAGTCCCATAGTTCCCTCAATTCTGCTCCGATTTCGCTGAAACTTTCATTAAAAGTTAGATAAGACTCTCCTCTTTCCAACAATGTACACTTCTTTGGCAATTTGTTGGAAATTGGATGTAAAACAATCACAAAATGTCAGAAAAAAGCCTTTCCGACTCGAATTTTTCTGAACATTTTTGGCGGTAAAAGTCCCATAGTTCCCTCAATTCTGCTCCGATTTCGCTGAAACTTTCATTAAAAGTTAGATAAGACTCTCCTCTTTCCAACAATGTACACTTCTTTGGCAATTTGTTGGAAATTGGATGTAAAACAATCACAAAATGTCAGAAAAAAGCCTTTCCGACTCGAATTTTTCTGAACATTTTTGGCGGTAAAAGTCCCATAGTTCCCTCAATTCTGCTCCGATTTCGCTGAAACTTTCATTAAAAGTTAGATAAGACTCTCCTCTTTCCAACAATGTACACTTCTTTGGCAATTGGTTGGAAATTGGATGTAAAACAATCAGAAAATGTCACATAAAAGCCTCATTGACTCGAATTTTTTTGAAACTTTTTTGGCGGTAAAAGTCCCATAGTTTCCCTCAATTCTGCTCCGATTTCGCTGAAACTTTCATTAAAAGTTAGATAAGACTCTTCTCTTTCCAACAATGTACACTTCTTTGGCAATTGGTTGGAAATTGGATGTAAAACAATCAGAAAATGTCACATAAAAGCCTCATTGACTCGAATTTTTTTGAAACTTTTTTTGGCGGTAAAAGTCCCATAGTTCCCTCAATTCTGCTCCGATTTCGCTGAAACTTTCATTAAAAGTTAGATAAGACTCTCCTCTTTCCAACAATGTACACTTCTTTGGCAATTGGTTGGAAATTGGATGTAAAACAATCAGAAAATGTCACATAAAAGCCTCATTGACTCGAATTTTTTTGAAACTTTTTTTGGCGGTAAAAGTCCCATAGTTCCCTCAATTCTGCTCCGATTTCGCTGAAACTTTCATTAAAAGTTAGATAAGACTCTCCTCTTTCCAACAATGTACACTTCTTTGGCAATTGGTTGGAAATTGGATGTAAAACAATCACAAAATGTCAGAAAAAAGCCTTTCCGACTCGAATTTTTCTGAACATTTTTGGCGGTAAAAGTCGCATAGTTCCCTCAATTCTGCTCCGATTTCGCTGAAACTTTCATTTAAAGTTAGATAAGACTCTCCTCTTTCCAACAATGTACACTTCTTTGGCAATTGGTTGGAAATTGGATGTAAAACAATCAGAAAATGTCACATAAAAGCCTCATTGACTCGAATTTTTTTGAAACTTTTTTTGGCGGTAAAAGTCCCATAGTTCCCTCAATTCTGCTCCGATTTCGCTGAAACTTTCATTAGAAGTTAGATAAGACTCTCCTCTTTCCAACAATGTACACTTCTTTGGCAATTGGTTGGAAATTGGATGTAAAACAATCACAAAATGTCAGAAAAAAGCCTTTCCGACTCGAATTTTTCTGAACATTTTTGGCGGTAAAAGTCGCATAGTTCCCTCAATTCTGCTCCGATTTCGCTGAAACTTTCATTAAAAGTTAGATAAGACTCTCCTCTTTCCAACAATGTACACTTCTTTGGCAATTGGTTGGAAATTGGATGTAAAACAATCAGAAAATGTCACATAAAAGCCTCATTGACTCGAATTTTTTTGAAACTTTTTTTGGCGGTAAAAGTCCCATAGTTCCCTCAATTCTGCTCCGATTTCGCTGAAACTTTCATTAAAAGTTAGATAAGACTCTCCTCTTTCCAACAATGTACACTTCTTTGGCAATTGGTTGGAAATTGGATGTAAAACAATCACAAAATGTCAGAAAAAAGCCTTCCGACTCGAATTTTTCTGAACATTTTTGGCGGTAAAAGTCGCATAGTTCCCTCAATTCTGCTCCGATTTCGCTGAAACTTTCATTAAAAGTTAGATAAGATTTCTCCTCTTTCCAACAATGTACACTTCTTTGGCAATTTGTTGGAAATTGGATGTAAAACAATCACAAAATGTCAGAAAAAAGCCTTTCTGACTCGAATTTTTCTGAACATTTTTGGCGGTAAAAGTCCCATAGTTCCCTCAATTCTGCTCCGATTTCGCTGAAACTTTCATTAAAAGTTAGATAAGACTCTCCTCTTTCCAAAAATGTACACTTCTTTGGCAATTGGTTGGAAATTGGATGTAAAACAATCAGAAAATGTCACATAAAAGCCTCATTGACTCGAATTTTTTTGAAACTTTTTTTGGCGGTAAAAGTCCCATAGTTCCCTCAATTCTGCTCCGATTTCGCTGAAACTTTCGATTAAAAGTTAGATAAGACTCTCCTCTTTCCAACAATGTACACTTCTTTGGCAATTTGTTGGAAATTGGATGTAAAACAATCACAAAATGTCAGAAAAAAGCCTTTCTGACTCGAATTTTTCTGAACATTTTTGGCGGTAAAAGTCCCATAGTTCCCTCAATTCTGCTCCGATTTCGCTGAAACTTTCATTAAAAGTTAGATAAGACTCTTCTCTTTCCAACAATGTACACTTCTTTGGCAATTGGTTGGAAATTGGATGTAAAACAATCAGAAAATGTCACATAAAAGCCTCATTGACTCGAATTTTTTTGAAACTTTTTTTGGCGGTAAAAGTCCCATAGTTCCCTCAATTCTGCTCCGATTTCGCTGAAACTTTCATTAAAAGTTAGATAAGACTCTCCTCTTTCCAACAATGTACACTTCTTTGGCAATTTGTTGGAAATTGGATGTAAAACAATCACAAAATGTCAGAAAAAAGCCTTTCCGACTCGAATTTTTCTGAACATTTTTGGCGGTAAAAGTCCCATAGTTCCCTCAATTCTGCTCCGATTTCGCTGAAACTTTCATTAAAAGTTAGATAAGACTCTCCTCTTTCCAACAATGTACACTTCTTTGGCAATTTGTTAGAAATTGGATGTAAAACAATCACAAAATGTCAGAAAAAAGCCTTTCCGACTCGAATTTTTCTGAACATTTTTGGCGGTAAAAGTCCCATAGTTCCCTCAATTCTGCTCCGATTTCGCTGAAACTTTCATTAAAAGTTAGATAAGACTCTCCTCTTTCCAACAATGTACACTTCTTTGGCAATTGGTTGGAAATTGGATGTAAAACAATCAGAAAATGTCACATAAAAGCCTCATTGACTCGAATTTTTTTGAAACTTTTTTTGGCGGTAAAAGTCCCATAGTTCCCTCAATTCTGCTCCGATTTCGCTGAAACTTTCATTAAAAGTTAGATAAGACTCTTCTCTTTCCAACAATGTACACTTCTTTGGCAATTGGTTGGAAATTGGATGTAAAACAATCAGAAAATGTCACATAAAAGCCTCATTGACTCGAATTTTTTTGAAACTTTTTTTGGCGGTAAAAGTCCCATAGTTCCCTCAATTCTGCTCCGATTTCGCTGAAACTTTCATTAAAAGTTAGATAAGACTCTCCTCTTTCCAACAATGTACACTTCTTTGGCAATTGGTTGGAAATTGGATGTAAAACAATCAGAAAATGTCACATAAAAGCCTCATTGACTCGAATTTTTTTGAAACTTTTTTTTGGCGGTAAAAGTCCCATAGTTCCCTCAATTCTGCTCCGATTTCGCTGAAACTTTCATTAAAAGTTAGATAAGACTCTCCTCTTTCCAACAATGTACACTTCTTTGGCAATTGGTTGGAAATTGGATGTAAAACAATCACAAAATGTCAGAAAAAAGCCTTTCCGACTCGAATTTTTCTGAACATTTTTGGCGGTAAAAGTCGCATAGTTCCCTCAATTCTGCTCCGATTTCGCTGAAACTTTCATTTAAAGTTAGATAAGACTCTCCTCTTTCCAACAATGTACACTTCTTTGGCAATTGGTTGGAAATTGGATGTAAAACAATCAGAAAATGTCACATAAAAGCCTCATTGACTCGAATTTTTTTGAAACTTTTTTTGGCGGTAAAAGTCCCATAGTTCCCTCAATTCTGCTCCGATTTCGCTGAAACTTTCATTAGAAGTTAGATAAGACTCTCCTCTTTCCAACAATGTACACTTCTTTGGCAATTGGTTGGAAATTGGATGTAAAACAATCACAAAATGTCAGAAAAAAGCCTTTCCGACTCGAATTTTTCTGAACATTTTTGGCGGTAAAAGTCGCATAGTTCCCTCAATTCTGCTCCGATTTCGCTGAAACTTTCATTAAAAGTTAGATAAGACTCTCCTCTTTCCAACAATGTACACTTCTTTGGCAATTGGTTGGAAATTGGATGTAAAACAATCAGAAAATGTCACATAAAAGCCTCATTGACTCGAATTTTTTTGAAACTTTTTTTGGCGGTAAAAGTCCCATAGTTCCCTCAATTCTGCTCCGATTTCGCTGAAACTTTCATTAAAAGTTAGATAAGACTCTCCTCTTTCCAACAATGTACACTTCTTTGGCAATTGGTTGGAAATTGGATGTAAAACAATCACAAAATGTCAGAAAAAAGCCTTTCCGACTCGAATTTTTCTGAACATTTTTGGCGGTAAAAGTCGCATAGTTCCCTCAATTCTGCTCCGATTTCGCTGAAACTTTCATTAAAAGTTAGATAAGATTCTCCTCTTTCCAACAATGTACACTTCTTTGGCAATTTGTTGGAAATTGGATGTAAAACAATCACAAAATGTCAGAAAAAAGCCTTTCTGACTCGAATTTTTCTGAACATTTTTGGCGGTAAAAGTCCCATAGTTCCCTCAATTCTGCTCCGATTTCGCTGAAACTTTCATTAAAAGTTAGATAAGACTCTCCTCTTTCCAAAAATGTACACTTCTTTGGCAATTGGTTGGAAATTGGATGTAAAACAATCAGAAAATGTCACATAAAAGCCTCATTGACTCGAATTTTTTTGAAACTTTTTTTGGCGGTAAAAGTCCCATAGTTCCCTCAATTCTGCTCCGATTTCGCTGAAACTTTCATTAAAAGTTAGATAAGACTCTCCTCTTTCCAACAATGTACACTTCTTTGGCAATTTGTTGGAAATTGGATGTAAAACAATCACAAAATGTCAGAAAAAAGCCTTTCTGACTCGAATTTTTCTGAACATTTTTTGGCGGTAAAAGTCCCATAGTTCCCTCAATTCTGCTCCGATTTCGCTGAAACTTTCATTAAAAGTTAGATAAGACTCTTCTCTTTCCAACAATGTACACTTCTTTGGCAATTGGTTGGAAATTGGATGTAAAACAATCAGAAAATGTCACATAAAAGCCTCATTGACTCGAATTTTTTTGAAACTTTTTTTGGCGGTAAAAGTCCCATAGTTCCCTCAATTCTGCTCCGATTTCGCTGAAACTTTCATTAAAAGTTAGATAAGACTCTCCTCTTTCCAACAATGTACACTTCTTTGGCAATTTGTTGGAAATTGGATGTAAAACAATCACAAAATGTCAGAAAAAAGCCTTTCCGACTCGAATTTTTCTGAACATTTTTGGCGGTAAAAGTCCCATAGTTCCCTCAATTCTGCTCCGATTTCGCTGAAACTTTCATTAAAAGTTAGATAAGACTCTCCTCTTTCCAACAATGTACACTTCTTTGGCAATTTGTTAGAATTGGATGTAAAACAATCACAAAATGTCAGAAAAAAGCCTTTCCGACTCGAATTTTTCTGAACATTTTTGGCGGTAAAAGTCCCATAGTTCCCTCAATTCTGCTCCGATTTCGCTGAAACTTTCATTAAAAGTTAGATAAGACTCTCCTCTTTCCAACAATGTACACTTCTTTGGCAATTGGTTGGAAATTGGATGTAAAACAATCAGAAAATGTCACATAAAAGCCTCATTGACTCGAATTTTTTTGAAACTTTTTTGGCGGTAAAAGTCCCATAGTTCCCTCAATTCTGCTCCGATTTCGCTGAAACTTTCATTAAAAGTTAGATAAGACTCTTCTCTTTCCAACAATGTACACTTCTTTGGCAATTGGTTGGAAATTGGATGTAAAACAATCAGAAAATGTCACATAAAAGCCTCATTGACTCGAATTTTTTTGAAACTTTTTTTGGCGGTAAAAGTCCCATAGTTCCCTCAATTCTGCTCCGATTTCGCTGAAACTTTCATTAAAAGTTAGATAAGACTCTCCTCTTTCCAACAATGTACACTTCTTTGGCAATTGGTTGGAAATTGGATGTAAAACAATCAGAAAATGTCACATAAAAGCCTCATTGACTCGAATTTTTTTGAAACTTTTTTTGGCGGTAAAAGTCCCATAGTTCCCTCAATTCTGCTCCGATTTCGCTGAAACTTTCATTAAAAGTTAGATAAGACTCTCCTCTTTCCAACAATGTACACTTCTTTGGCAATTGGTTGGAAATTGGATGTAAAACAATCACAAAATGTCAGAAAAAAGCCTTTCCGACTCGAATTTTTCTGAACATTTTTGGCGGTAAAAGTCGCATAGTTCCCTCAATTCTGCTCCGATTTCGCTGAAACTTTCATTTAAAGTTAGATAAGACTCTCCTCTTTCCAACAATGTACACTTCTTTGGCAATTGGTTGGAAATTGGATGTAAAACAATCAGAAAATGTCACATAAAAGCCTCATTGACTCGAATTTTTTTGAAACTTTTTTTGGCGGTAAAAGTCCCATAGTTCCCTCAATTCTGCTCCGATTTCGCTGAAACTTTCATTAGAAGTTAGATAAGACTCTCCTCTTTCCAACAATGTACACTTCTTTGGCAATTGGTTGGAAATTGGATGTAAAACAATCACAAAATGTCAGAAAAAAGCCTTTCCGACTCGAATTTTTCTGAACATTTTTGGCGGTAAAAGTCGCATAGTTCCCTCAATTCTGCTCCGATTTCGCTGAAACTTTCATTAAAAGTTAGATAAGACTCTCCTCTTTCCAACAATGTACACTTCTTTGGCAATTGGTTGGAAATTGGATGTAAAACAATCAGAAAATGTCACATAAAAGCCTCATTGACTCGAATTTTTTTGAAACTTTTTTTGGCGGTAAAAGTCCCATAGTTCCCTCAATTCTGCTCCGATTTCGCTGAAACTTTCATTAAAAGTTAGATAAGACTCTCCTCTTTCCAACAATGTACACTTCTTTGGCAATTGGTTGGAAATTGGATGTAAAACAATCACAAAATGTCAGAAAAAAGCCTTTCCGACTCGAATTTTTCTGAACATTTTTGGCGGTAAAAGTCGCATAGTTCCCTCAATTCTGCTCCGATTTCGCTGAAACTTTCATTAAAAGTTAGATAAGATTCTCCTCTTTCCAACAATGTACACTTCTTTGGCAATTTGTTGGAAATTGGATGTAAAACAATCACAAAATGTCAGAAAAAAGCCTTTCTGACTCGAATTTTTCTGAACATTTTTGGCGGTAAAAGTCCCATAGTTCCCTCAATTCTGCTCCGATTTCGCTGAAACTTTCATTAAAAGTTAGATAAGACTCTCTTCTTTTCAACAATGTACACTTCTTTGGCAATTGGTTGGAAATTGGATGTAAAACAATCAGAAAATGTCACATAAAAGCCTCATTGACTCGAATTTTTTTGAAACTTTTTTTGGCGGTAAAAGTCCCATAGTTCCCTCAATTCTGCTCCGATTTCGCTGAAACTTTCATTAAAAGTTAGATAAGACTCTCCTCTTTCCAACAATGTACACTTCTTTGGCAATTTGTTGGAAATTGGATGTAAAACAATCACAAAATGTCAGAAAAAAGCCTTTCCGACTCGAATTTTTCTGAACATTTTTGGCGGTAAAAGTCCCATAGTTCCCTCAATTCTGCTCCGATTTCGCTGAAACTTTCATTAAAAGTTAGATAAGACTCTCCTCTTTCCAACAATGTACACTTCTTTGGCAATTGGTTGGAAATTGGATGTAAAACAATCAGAAAATGTCACATAAAAGCCTCATTGACTCGAATTTTTTTGAAACTTTTTTTGGCGGTAAAAGTCCCATAGTTCCCTCAATTCTGCTCCGATTTCGCTGAAATTTTCATTTAAAGTTAGATAAGACTCTCCTCTTTCCAACAATGTACACTTCTTTGGCAATTGGTTGGAAATTGGATGTAAAACAATCACAAAATGTCAGAAAAAAAGCCTTTCCGACTCGAATTTTTCTGAACATTTTTGGCGGTAAAAGTCGCATAGTTCCCTCAATTCTGCTCCGATTTCGCTGAAACTTTCATTAAAAGTTAGATAAGATTCTCCTCTTTCTAACAATGTACACTTCTTTGGCAATTTGTTGGAAATTGGATGTAAAACAATCACAAAATATCAGAAAAAAGCCTTTCTGACTCGAATTTTTCTGAACATTTTTGGCGGTAAAAGTCCCATAGTTCCCTCAATTCTGCTCCGATTTCGCTGAAGCCTTCATTAAAAGTTAGATAAGACTCTCCTCTTTCCAACAATGTACACTTCTTTGGCAATTGGTTGGAAATTGGATGTAAAACAATCAGAAAATGTCACATAAAAGCCTCATTGACTCGAATTTTTTTGAAACTTTTTTTGGCGGTAAAAGTCGCATAGTTCCCTCAATTCTGCTCCGATTTCGCTGAAGCCTTCATTAAAAGTTAGATAAGACTCTCCTCTTTCCAACAATGTACACTTCTTTGGCAATTGGTTGGAAATTGGATGTAAAACAATCAGAAAATGTCACATAAAAGCCTCATTGATTCGAATTTTTTTGAACATTTTTGGCGGTAAAAGTCGCATAGTTCCCTCAATTCTGCTCCGATTTCGCTGAAACTTTGATTAAAAGTTAGGTAAGGCTCTCCTCTTTCCAACAATGTACACTTCTTTGGCAATTGGTTGGAAATTGGATGTGAAACAATCACAAAATGTCAGAAAAAAGCCTTTCTGACTCGAATTTTTCTGAACATTTTTGGCGGTAAAAGTCGCATAGTTCCCTTAATTCTGCTCCGATTTCGCTGAAACTTTCATAGAAGTTAGGTAAGACTCTCCTCTTTCCAACAATGTACACTTCTTTGGCAATTGGTTGGAAATTGGATGTGAAACAATCACAAAATGTCAGAAAAAAGCCTTTCTGACTCGAATTTTTCTGAACATTTTTGGCGGTAAAAGTCGCATAGTTCCCTCAATTCTGCTCCGATTTCGCTGAAACTTTCATTAAAAGTTAGATAAGACTCTCCTCTTTCCAACAATGTACACTTCTTTGGCAATTGGTTGGAAATTGGATGTAAAACAATCAGAAAATGTCACATAAAAGCCTCATTGACTCGAATTTTTTTGAAACTTTTTTTGGCGGTAAAAGTCCCATAGTTCCCTCAATTCTGCTCCGATTTCGCTGAAACTTTCATTAAAAGTTAGATAAGACTCTCCTCTTTCCAACAATGTACACTTCTTTGGCAATTGGTTGGAAATTGGATGTAAAACAATCACAAAATGTCAGAAAAAAGCCTTCCGACTCGAATTTTTCTGAACATTTTTGGCGGTAAAAGTCGCATAGTTCCCTCAATTCTGCTCCGATTTCGCTGAAACTTTCATTAAAAGTTAGATAAGACTCTCCTCTTTCCAACAATGTACACTTCTTTGGCAATTGGTTGGAAATTGGATGTAAAACAATCAGAAAATGTCACATAAAAGCCTCATTGACTCGAATTTTTTTTGAAACTTTTTTTGGCGGTAAAAGTCCCATAGTTCCCTCAATTCTGCTCCGATTTCGCTGAAACTTTCATTAAAAGTTAGATAAGACTCTCCTCTTTCCAACAATGTACACTTCTTTGGCAATTGGTTGGAAATTGGATGTGAAACAATCACAAAATGTCAGAAAAAAGCCTTTCTGACTCGAATTTTTCTGAAAAGTCGCATAGTTCCCTTAATTCTGCTCCGATTTCGCTGAAACTTTCATTAGAAGTTAGGTAAGACTCTCCTCTTTCCAACAATGTACACTTCTTTGGCAATTGGTTGGAAATTGGATGTGAAACAATCACAAAATGTCAGAAAAAAGCCTTTCTGACTCGAATTTTTCTGAACATTTTTGGCGGTAAAAGTCGCATAGTTCCCTCAATTCTGCTCCGATTTCGCTGAAACTTTCATTAAAAGTTAGGTAAGACTCTTCTCTTTCCAACAATGTACACTTCTTTGGCAATTGGTTGGAAATTGGATGTGAAACAATCACAAAATGTCAGAAAAAAGCCTTTCTGACTCGAATTTTTCTGAACATTTTTGGCGGTAAAAGTCGCATAGTTCCCTCAATTCTGCTCCGATTTCGCTGAAACTTTCATTAAAAGTTAGGTAAGACTCTTCTCTTTCCAACAATGTACACTTCTTTGGCAATTGGTTGGAAATTGGATGTGAAAACAATCACAAAATGTCAGAAAAAAGCCTTTCTGACTCGAATTTTTCTGAACATTTTTGGCGGGTAAAAGTCGCATAGTTCCCTCAATTCTGCTCCGATTTCGCTGAAACTTTCATTAAAAGTTAGATAAGACTCTCCTCTTTCCAACAATGTACACTTCTTTGGCAATTGGTTGGAAATTGGATGTGAAACAATCACAAAATATCAGAAAAAAGCCTTTCTGACTCGAATTTTTCTGAACATTTTTGGCGGTAAAAGTCGCATAGTTCCCTCAATTCTGCTCCGATTTCGCTGAAACTTTCATTAAAAGTTAGATAAGACTCTCCTCTTTCGAACAATGTACACTTCTTTGGCAATTGGTTGGAAATTGGATGTAAAACAATCAGAAAATGTCACATAAAAGCCTCATTGATTCGAATTTTTTTGAACATTTTTGGCGGTAAAAGTCGCATAGTTCCCTCAATTCTGCTCCGATTTCGCTGAAACTTTGATTAAAAGTTAGGTAAGACTCTCCTCTTTCCAACAATGTACACTTCTTTGGCAATTGGTTGGAAATTGGATGTAAAACAATCACAAAATGTCAGAAAAAAAGCCTTTCCGACTCGAATTTTTCTGAACATTTTTGGCGGTAAAAGTCCCATAGTTCCCTCAATTCTGCTCCGATTTCGCTGAAACTTTCATTAAAAGTTAGATAAGACTCTCCTCTTTCCAACAATGTACACTTCTTTGGCAATTGGTTGGAAATTGGATGTAAAAACAATCACAAAAATGTCAGAAAAAAGCCTTTCCGACTCGAATTTTTCTGAACATTTTTGGCGGTAAAAGTCGCATAGTTCCCTCAATTCTGCTTCGATTTCGCTGAAACTTTCATTGAAAGTTAGATAAGACTCTCCTCTTTCCAACAATGTACATTTCTTTGGCAATTGGTTGGAAATTGGATGTAAAACAATCAGAAAATGTCACATAAAAGCCTCATTGACTCGAATTTTTTTGAAACTTTTTTTTGGCGGTAAAAGTCCCATAGTTCCCTCAATTCTGCTCCGATTTCGCTGAAACTTTCATTAGAAGTTAGATAAGACTCTCCTCTTTCCAACAATGTACACTTCTTTGGCAATTGGTTGGAAATTGGATGTGAAACAATCACAAAATATCAGAAAAAAAGCCTTTCCGACTCGAATTTTTTCTGAACATTTTTGGCGGTAAAAGTCCCATAGTTCCCTCAATTCTGCTCCGATTTCGCTGAAACTTTCATTAAAAGTTAGATAAGACTCTCCTCTTTCCAACAATGTACATTTCTTTGGCAATTGGTTGGAAATTGGATGTAAAACAATCAGAAAATGTCACATAAAAGCCTCATTGACTCGAATTTTTTTGAAACTTTTTTTGGCGGTAAAAGTCCCATAGTTCCCCTCAATTCTGCTCCGATTTCGCTGAAACTTTCATTAAAAGTTAGATAAGACTCTCCTCTTTCCAAAAATGTACACCCTTCTTTGGCAATTGGTTGGAAATTGGATGTAAAACAATCACAAAATGTCAGAAAAAAAGCCTTTCCGACTCGAATTTTTTCTGAACATTTTTGGCGGTAAAAGTCGCATAGTTCCCTCAATTCTGCTCCGATTTCGCTGAAACTTTCATTAAAAGTTAGATAAGACTCTCCTCTTTCCAACAATGTACACTTCTTTGGCAATTGGTTGGAAATTGGATGTAAAACAATCACAAAATGTCAGAAAAAAGCCTTTCCGACTCGAATTTTTCTGAACATTTTTGGCGGTAAAAGTCGCATAGTTCCCTCAATTCTGCTCCGATTTCGCTGAAACTTTCATTAAAAGTTAGATAAGATTCTCCTCTTTCCAACAATGTACACTTCTTTGGCAATTTGTTGGAAATTGGATGTAAAACAATCACAAAATGTCAGAAAAAAGCCTTTCTGACTCGAATTTTTCTGAACATTTTTGGCGGTAAAAGTCCCATAGTTCCCTCAATTCTGCTCCGATTTCGCTGAAACTTTCATTAAAAGTTAGATAAGACTCTCTTCTTTTCAACAATGTACACTTCTTTGGCAATTGGTTGGAAATTGGATGTAAAACAATCAGAAAATGTCACATAAAAGCCTCATTGACTCGAATTTTTTTGAAACTTTTTTTGGCGGTAAAAGTCCCATAGTTCCCTCAATTCTGCTCCGATTTCGCTGAAACTTTCATTAGAAGTTAGATAAGACTCTCCTCTTTCCAACAATGTACACTTCTTTGGCAATTTGTTGGAAATTGGATGTAAAACAATCACAAAATGTCAGAAAAAAAGCCTTTCCGACTCGAATTTTTCTGAACATTTTTGGCGGTAAAAGTCCCATAGTTCCCTCAATTCTGCTCCGATTTCGCTGAAACTTTCATTAAAAGTTAGATAAGACTCTCCTCTTTCCAACAATGTACACTTCTTTGGCAATTGGTTGGAAATTGGATGTAAAACAATCACAAAATGTCAGAAAAAAAGCCTTTCCGACCTCGAATTTTTCTGAACATTTTTGGCGGTAAAAGTCGCATAGTTCCCTCAATTCTGCTCCGATTTCGCTGAAACTTTCATTAAAAGTTAGATAAGATTCTCCTCTTTCTAACAATGTA
The DNA here is from genome assembly GCF_027943255.1 of Anastrepha obliqua. Classification (NCBI taxonomy): domain Eukaryota; kingdom Metazoa; phylum Arthropoda; class Insecta; order Diptera; family Tephritidae; genus Anastrepha; species Anastrepha obliqua. The sequence continues at coordinate 71,153 of NW_026562278.1, forward strand.
CACTTCTTTGGCAATTTGTTGGAAATTGGATGTAAAACAATCACAAAATATCAGAAAAAAAGCCTTTCTGACTCGAATTTTTCTGAACATTTTTGGCGGTAAAAGTCCCATAGTTCCCCTCAATTCTGCTCCGATTTCGCTGAAGCCTTCATTAAAAGTTAGATAAGACTCTCCTCTTTCCAACAATGTACACTTCTTTGGCAATTGGTTGGAAATTGGATGTAAAACAATCAGAAAATGTCACATAAAAGCCTCATTGACTCGAATTTTTTTGAAACTTTTTTTGGCGGTAAAAGTCGCATAGTTCCCTCAATTCTGCTCCGATTTCGCTGAAGCCTTCATTAAAAGTTAGATAAGACTCTCCTCTTTCCAACAATGTACACTTCTTTGGCAATTGGTTGGAAATTGGATGTAAAACAATCAGAAAATGTCACATAAAAGCCTCATTGATTCGAATTTTTTTGAACATTTTTGGCGGTAAAAGTCGCAATAGTTCCCTCAATTCTGCTCCGATTTCGCTGAAACTTTGATTAAAAGTTAGGTAAGGCTCTCCTCTTTCCAACAATGTACACTTCTTTGGCAATTGGTTGGAAATTGGATGTGAAACAATCACAAAATGTCAGAAAAAAGCCTTTCTGACTCGAATTTTTCTGAACATTTTTGGCGGTAAAAGTCGCATAGTTCCCTTAATTCTGCTCCGATTTCGCTGAAACTTTCATTAGAAGTTAGGTAAGACTCTCCTCTTTCCAACAATGTACACTTCTTTGGCAATTGGTTGGAAATTGGATGTAAAACAATCAGAAAATGTCACATAAAAGCCTCATTGACTCGAATTTTTTTGAAACTTTTTTTGGCGGTAAAAGTCCCATAGTTCCCCTCAATTCTGCTCCGATTTCGCTGAAACTTTCATTAAAAGTTAGATAAGACTCTCCTCTTTCCAACAATGTACACTTCTTTGGCAATTGGTTGGAAATTGGATGTAAAACAATCACAAAATGTCAGAAAAAAGCCTTTCCGACTCGAATTTTTCTGAACATTTTTGGCGGTAAAAGTCGCATAGTTCCCTCAATTCTGCTCCGATTTCGCTGAAACTTTCATTAAAAGTTAGATAAGACTCTCCTCTTTCCAACAATGTACACTTCTTTGGCAATTGGTTGGAAATTGGATGTAAAACAATCAGAAAATGTCACATAAAAGCCTCATTGACTCGAATTTTTTTGAAACTTTTTTTGGCGGTAAAAGTCCCATAGTTCCCTCAATTCTGCTCCGATTTCGCTGAAACTTTCATTAAAAGTTAGATAAGACTCTCCTCTTTCCAACAATGTACACTTCTTTGGCAATTGGTTGGAAATTGGATGTGAAACAATCACAAAATGTCAGAAAAAAGCCTTTCTGACTCGAATTTTTCTGAACATTTTTGGCGGTAAAAGTCGCATAGTTCCCTTAATTCTGCTCCGATTTCGCTGAAACTTTCATTAGAAGTTAGGTAAGACTCTCCTCTTTCCAACAATGTACACTTCTTTGGCAATTGGTTGGAAATTGGATGTGAAACAATCACAAAATGTCAGAAAAAAGCCTTTCTGACTCGAATTTTTCTGAACATTTTTGGCGGTAAAAGTCGCATAGTTCCCTCAATTCTGCTCCGATTTCGCTGAAACTTTCATTAAAAGTTAGGTAAGACTCTTCTCTTTCCAACAATGTACACTTCTTTGGCAATTGGTTGGAAATTGGATGTGAAACAATCACAAAATGTCAGAAAAAAGCCTTTCTGACTCGAATTTTTCTGAACATTTTTGGCGGTAAAAGTCGCATAGTTCCCTCAATTCTGCTCCGATTTCGCTGAAACTTTCATTAAAAGTTAGGTAAGACTCTTCTCTTTCCAACAATGTACACTTCTTTGGCAATTGGTTGGAAATTGGATGTGAAACAATCACAAAATGTCAGAAAAAAGCCTTTCTGACTCGAATTTTTCTGAACATTTTTGGCGGTAAAAGTCGCATAGTTCCCTCAATTCTGCTCCGATTTCGCTGAAACTTTCATTAAAAGTTAGATAAGACTCTCCTCTTTCCAACAATGTACACTTCTTTGGCAATTGGTTGGAAATTGGATGTGAAACAATCACAAAATGTCAGAAAAAAGCCTTTCTGACTCGAATTTTTCTGAACATTTTTGGCGGTAAAAGTCGCATAGTTCCCTCAATTCTGCTCCGATTTCGCTGAAACTTTCATTAAAAGTTAGATAAGACTCTCCTCTTTCCAACAATGTACACTTCTTTGGCAATTGGTTGGAAATTGGATGTAAAACAATCAGAAAATGTCACATAAAAGCCTCATTGATTCGAATTTTTTTGAACATTTTTGGCGGTAAAAGTCGCATAGTTCCCTCAATTCTGCTCCGATTTCGCTGAAACTTTGATTAAAAGTTAGGTAAGACTCTCCTCTTTCCAACAATGTACACTTCTTTGGCAATTGGTTGGAAATTGGATGTAAAACAATCACAAAATGTCAGAAAAAAGCCTTTCCGACTCGAATTTTTCTGAACATTTTTGGCGGTAAAAGTCCCATAGTTCCCTCAATTCTGCTCCGATTTCGCTGAAACTTTCATTAAAAGTTAGATAAGACTCTCCTCTTTCCAACAATGTACACTTCTTTGGCAATTGGTTGGAAATTGGATGTAAAACAATCACAAAATGTCAGAAAAAAGCCTTTCCGACTCGAATTTTTCTGAACATTTTTGGCGGTAAAAGTCGCATAGTTCCCTCAATTCTGCTTCGATTTCGCTGAAACTTTCATTGAAAGTTAGATAAGACTCTCCTCTTTCCAACAATGTACATTTCTTTGGCAATTGGTTGGAAATTGGATGTAAAACAATCAGAAAATGTCACATAAAAGCCTCATTGACTCGAATTTTTTTGAAACTTTTTTTGGCGGTAAAAGTCCCATAGTTCCCTCAATTCTGCTCCGATTTCGCTGAAACTTTCATTAGAAGTTAGATAAGACTCTCTTCTTTCCAACAATGTACACTTCTTTGGCAATTGGTTGGAAATTGGATGTGAAACAATCACAAAATATCAGAAAAAAGCCTTTCCGACTCGAATTTTTCTGAACATTTTTGGCGGTAAAAGTCCCATAGTTCCCTCAATTCTGCTCCGATTTCGCTGAAACTTTCATTAAAAGTTAGATAAGACTCTCCTCTTTCCAACAATGTACATTTCTTTGGCAATTGGTTGGAAATTGGATGTAAAACAATCAGAAAATGTCACATAAAAGCCTCATTGACTCGAATTTTTTTGAAACTTTTTTTGGCGGTAAAAGTCCCATAGTTCCCTCAATTCTGCTCCGATTTCGCTGAAATTTTCATTAGAAGTTAGATAAGACTCTCCTCTTTCCAACAATGTACACTTCTTTGGCAATTGGTTGGAAATTGGATGTAAAACAATCACAAAATGTCAGAAAAAAGCCTTTCCGACTCGAATTTTTCTGAACATTTTTGGCGGTAAAAGTCCCATAGTTCCCTCAATTCTGCTCCGATTTCGCTGAAACTTTCATTAAAAGTTAGATAAGACTCTCTTCTTTCCAACAATGTACACTTCTTTGGCAATTGGTTGGAAATTGGATGTAAAACAATCAGAAAATGTCACATAAAAGCCTCATTGACTCGAATTTTTTTGAAACTTTTTTTTGGCGGTAAAAGTCCCATAGTTCCCTCAATTCTGCTCCGATTTCGCTGAAACTTTCATTAAAAGTTAGATAAGACTCTCCTCTTTCCAAAAATGTACACTTCTTTGGCAATTGGTTGGAAATTGGATGTAAAACAATCACAAAATGTCAGAAAAAAAGCCTTTCCGACTCGAATTTTTCTGAACATTTTTGGCGGTAAAAGTCGCATAGTTCCCTCAATTCTGCTCCGATTTCGCTGAAACTTTCATTAAAAGTTAGATAAGATTCTCCTCTTTCCAACAATGTACACTTCTTTGGCAATTTGTTGGAAATTGGATGTAAAAACAATCACAAAATGTCAGAAAAAAGCCTTTCTGACTCGAATTTTTTCTGAACATTTTTGGCGGTAAAAGTCCCATAGTTCCCTCAATTCTGCTCCGATTTCGCTGAAACTTTCATTAAAAGTTAGATAAGACTCTTCTCTTTCCAACAATGTACACTTCTTTGGCAATTGGTTGGAAATTGGATGTAAAAACAATCAGAAAATGTCACATAAAAAGCCTCATTGACTCGAATTTTTTTGAAAACTTTTTTTGGCGGTAAAAGTCCCATAGTTCCCCTCAATTCTGCTCCGATTTCGCTGAAACTTTCATTAAAAGTTAGATAAGACTCTCCTCTTTCCAACAATGTACACTTCTTTGGCAATTGGTTGGAAATTGGATGTAAAAACAATCACAAAATGTCAGAAAAAAGCCTTTCCGACTCGAATTTTTCTGAACATTTTTGGCGGTAAAAGTCGCATAGTTCCCTCAATTCTGCTCCGATTTCGCTGAAACTTTCATTAAAAGTTAGATAAGACTCTCCTCTTTCCAACAATGTACACTTCTTTGGCAATTGGTTGGAAATTGGATGTAAAACAATCAGAAAATATCACATAAAAGCCTCATTGACTCGAATTTTTTTGAAACTTTTTTTGGCGGTAAAAGTCCCATAGTTCCCTCAATTCTGCTCCGATTTCGCTGAAACTTTCATTAAAAGTTAGATAAGACTCTCCTCTTTCCAACAATGTACACTTCTTTGGCAATTGGTTGGAAATTGGATGTAAAACAATCACAAAATGTCAGAAAAAAAGCCTTTCCGACTCGAATTTTTCTGAACATTTTTTGGCGGTAAAAGTCGCATAGTTCCCTCAATTCTGCTCCGATTTCGCTGAAACTTTCATTAAAAGTTAGATAAGATTCTCCTCTTTCCAACAATGTACACTTCTTTGGCAATTTGTTGGAAATTGGATGTAAAACAATCACAAAATGTCAGAAAAAAGCCTTTCTGACTCGAATTTTTTCTGAACATTTTTTGGCGGTAAAAGTCCCATAGTTCCCTCAATTCTGCTCCGATTTCGCTGAAACTTTCATTAAAAGTTAGATAAGACTCTCTTCTTTCCAACAATGTACACTTCTTTGGCAATTGGTTGGAAATTGGATGTAAAACAATCAGAAAATGTCACATAAAAGCCTCATTGACTCGAATTTTTTTGAAACTTTTTTTTGGCGGTAAAAGTCCCATAGTTCCCCTCAATTCTGCTCCGATTTCGCTGAAACTTTCATTAAAAGTTAGATAAGACTCTCCTCTTTCCAACAATGTACACTTCTTTGGCAATTTGTTGGAAATTGGATGTAAAACAATCACAAAATGTCAGAAAAAAGCCTTTCTGACTCGAATTTTTTCTGAACATTTTTGGCGGTAAAAGTCCCATAGTTCCCTCAATTCTGCTCCGATTTCGCTGAAACTTTCATTAAAAGTTAGATAAGACTCTTCTCTTTCCAACAATGTACACTTCTTTGGCAATTGGTTGGAAATTGGATGTAAAAACAATCAGAAAATGTCACATAAAAGCCTCATTGACTCGAATTTTTTTGAAACTTTTTTTGGCGGTAAAAGTCCCATAGTTCCCCTCAATTCTGCTCCGATTTCGCTGAAACTTTGATTAAAAGTTAGATAAGACTCTCCTCTTTCCAACAATGTACACTTCTTTGGCAATTTGTTGGAAATTGGATGTAAAACAATCACAAAATGTCAGAAAAAAAGCCTTTCCGACTCGAATTTTTCTGAACATTTTTGGCGGTAAAAGTCCCATAGTTCCCTCAATTCTGCTCCGATTTCGCTGAAACTTTCATTAAAAGTTAGATAAGACTCTCCTCTTTCCAACAATGTACACTTCTTTGGCAATTGGTTGGAAATTGGATGTAAAACAATCAGAAAATGTCACATAAAAGCCTCATTGACTCGAATTTTTTTTGAAACTTTTTTTGGCGGTAAAAGTCCCATAGTTCCCTCAATTCTGCTCCGATTTCGCTGAAACTTTCATTAAAAGTTAGATAAGACTCTTCTCTTTCCAACAATGTACACTTCTTTGGCAATTGGTTGGAAATTGGATGTAAAACAATCAGAAAAATGTCACATAAAAGCCTCATTGACTCGAATTTTTTTGAAAACTTTTTTTTGGCGGTAAAAGTCCCATAGTTCCCCTCAATTCTGCTCCGATTTCGCTGAAACTTTCATTAAAAGTTAGATAAGACTCTCCTCTTTCCAACAATGTACACTTCTTTGGCAATTGGTTGGAAATTGGATGTAAAACAATCAGAAAATGTCACATAAAAGCCTCATTGATTCGAATTTTTTTGAACATTTTTGGCGGTAAAAGTCGCATAGTTCCCTCAATTCTGCTCCGATTTCGCTGAAAACTTTGATTAAAAGTTAGGTAAGACTCTCCTCTTTCCAACAATGTACACTTCTTTGGCAATTGGTTGGAAATTGGATGTAAAACAATCACAAAATGTCAGAAAAAAGCCTTTCCGACTCGAATTTTTCTGAACATTTTTGGCGGTAAAAAGTCCCATAGTTCCCCTCAATTCTGCTCCGATTTCGCTGAAACTTTCATTAAAAGTTAGATAAGACTCTCCTCTTTCCAACAATGTACACTTCTTTGGCAATTGGTTGGAAATTGGATGTAAAACAATCAGAAAATGTCACATAAAAGCCTCATTGACTCGAATTTTTTTGAAACTTTTTTTGGCGGTAAAAGTCCCATAGTTCCCTCAATTCTGCTCCGATTTCGCTGAAA